>NW_027479117.1:0-220380 GCF_051014685.1 Ptiloglossa arizonensis
ACTAGGGGAAAAGTACGCATACCGTTGTAATCGGGCGAGTTTCTACTTTCAGATGCAACAGAAATTTTGCGGATTGGTCAATCCGTTCGCGAGATATGGCAGTTTGGAGGTAAGAAACGCTTGAGAAACTCAAAATTTTCGCAGTTCTGATGCTCGAAACGAATAACTAGAACGGACTAGGGGAAAAGTACGCATACCGTTGTAATCGGGCGAGTTTCTACTTTCAGATGCAACAGAAATTTTGCGGATTGGTCAATCCGTTCGCGAGATATGGCAGTTTGGAGGTAAGAAACGCTTGAGAAACTCAAAATTTTCGCAGTTCTGATGCTCGAAACGAATAACTAGAACGGCCTTGGGGAAAAGTACGCACTCCGTTGTAATCGGGCGAGTTTCTACTTTCAGATGCAACAGAAATTTTGCGGATTGGTCAATCAGTTCGCGAGATATGGCAGTTTGGAGGTAAGAAACGGTTGAGAAACTCAAAATTTTCACAGTTCTGATGCTCGAAACGAAGAACCAGAACGGCCCAGGGGAAAAGTACGCATACCGTTGTAATCGGGCGAGTTTCTACTTTCAGATGCAACAGAAATTTTGCGGATTGGTCAATCCGTTCGCGAGATATGGCAGTTTGGAGGTAAGAAACGCTTGAGAAACTCAAAATTTTCGCAGTTCTGATGCTCGAAACGAATAACTAGAACGGACTAGGGGAAAAGTACGCATACCGTTGTAATCGGGCGAGTTTCTACTTTCAGATGCAACAGAAATTTTGCGGATTGGTCAATCCGTTCGCGAGATATGGCAGTTTGGAGGTAAGAAACGCTTGAGAAACTCAAAATTTTCGCAGTTCTGATGCTCGAAACGAATAACTAGAACGGACTAGGGGAAAAGTACGCATACCGTTGTAATCGGGCGAGTTTCTACTTTCAGATGCAACAGAAATTTTGCGGATTGGTCAATCCGTTCGCGAGATATGGCAGTTTGGAGGTAAGAAACGCTTGAGAAACTAAAAATTTTCGCGGTTCTGATGCTCGAAACGAATAACTAGAACGGCCTAGTGGAAAAGTACGCATACCGTTGTAATCGGGCGAGTTTCTACTTTCAGATGCAACAGAAATTTTGCGGATTAGTCAATCCGTTCGCGAGATATGGCAGTTTGGAGGTATGAAACGCTTGAGAAACTCAAAATTTTCGCAGTTCTGATGCTCGACAAGCATAACTAGAACGGTCTAGGGGAAAAGTATGCATACCGTTGTAACCGGGCGACTTTCTACTTTCAGATGCAACAGAAATTTTGCGGATTGGTCAATCCGTTCGCGAGATATGGCAGTTTGGAGGTAAGAAACGGTTGAGAAACTCAAAATTATCACAGTTCTGATGCTCGAAACGAGTAACCGGAACGGCCTAGGGGAAAAGTACGCATACCGTTGTAATCGGGCGAGTTTCGACTTTCAGATGCAACAGAAATTTTGCGGATTGGTCAATCCGTTCGCGAGATATGGCAGTTTGGAGGTAAGAAACGCTTGAGAAACTCAAAATTTTCGCAGTTCTGATGCTCGAAACGAATAACTAGAACGGACTAGGGGAAAAGTACGCATACCGTTGTAATCGGGCGAGTTTCTACGTTCAGATGCAACAGAAATTTTGCGGATTGGTCAATCCGTTCGCGAGATATGGCAGTTTGGAGGTAAGAAACGGTTGAGAAACTCAAAATTTTCACAGTTCTGATGCTCGAAACGAATAACCAGAACGGCCTAGGGGAAAAGTACGCATACCGTTGTAATCGGGCGAGTTTCTACTTTCAGATGAAACAGAAATTTTGCGGATTGGTTAATCCGTTCGCGAGATATGGCAGTTTGTAGGTAAGAAACGCTTGAGAAACTCAAAATTTTCGCAGTTCTGATGCTCGAAACGAATAACTAGAACGGACTAGGGGAAAAGTACGCATACCGTTGTAATCGGGCGACTTTCTACTTTCAGATGCAACAGAAATTTTGCGGATTGGTCAATCAGTTCGCGAGATATGGCAGTTTGGAGGTAAGAAACGGTTGAGAAACTCAAAATTTTCACAGTTCTGATGCTCGAAACGAAGAACCAGAACGGCCCAGGGGAAAAATACGCATACCGTTGTAATCGGGCGAGTTTCTACTTTCAGATGCAACAGAAATTTTGCGGATTGGTCAATCCGTTCGCGAGATATGGCAGTTTGGAGGTAAGAAACGCTTGAGAAACTCAAAATTTTCGCAGTTCTGATGCTCGAAACGAATAACTAGAACGGACTAGGGGAAAAGTACGCATACCGTTGTAATCGGGCGAGTTTCTACTTTCAGATGCAACAGAAATTTTGCGGATTGGTCAATCCGTTCGCGAGATATGGCAGTTTGGAGGTAAGAAACGCTTGAGAAACTCAAAATTTTCGCAGTTCTGATGCTCGAAACGAATAACTAGAACGGCCTTGGGGAAAAGTACGCACTCCGTTGTAATCGGGCGAGTTTCTACTTTCAGATGCAACAGAAATTTTGCGGATTGGTCAATCAGTTCGCGAGATATGGCAGTTTGGAGGTAAGAAACGGTTGAGAAACTCAAAATTTTCACAGTTCTGATGCTCGAAACGAAGAACCAGAACGGCCCAGGGGAAAAGTACGCATACCGTTGTAATCGGGCGAGTTTCTACTTTCAGATGCAACAGAAATATTGCGGATTGGTCAATCCGTTCGCGAGATATGGCAGTTTGGAGATGAGAAACGCTTGAGAAACTCAAAATTTTCGCAGTTCTGATGCTCGAAACGAATAACTAGAACGGACTAGGGGAAAAGTACGCATACCGTTGTAATCGGGCGAGTTTCTACTTTCAGATGCAACAGAAATTTTGCGGATTGGTCAATCCGTTCGCGAGATATGGCAGTTTGGAGGTAAGAAACGCTTGAGAAACTCAAAATTTTCGCAGTTCTGATGCTCGAAACGAATAACTAGAACGGACTAGGGGAAAAGTACGCATACCGTTGTAATCGGGCGAGTTTCTACTTTCAGATGCAACAGAAATTTTGCGGATTGGTCAATCCGTTCGCGAGATATGGCAGTTTGGAGGTAAGAAACGCTTGAGAAACTAAAAATTTTCGCAGTTCTGATGCTCGAAACGAATAACTAGAACGGCCTAGTGGAAAAGTACGCATACCGTTGTAATCGGGCGAGTTTCTACTTTCAGATGCAACAGAAATTTTGCGGATTAGTCAATCCGTTCGCGAGATATGGCAGTTTGGAGGTATGAAACGCTTGAGAAACTCAAAATTTTCGCAGTTCTGATGCTCGACAAGCATAACTAGAACGGTCTAGGGGAAAAGTATGCATACCGTTGTAACCGGGCGACTTTCTACTTTCAGATGCAACAGAAATTTTGCGGATTGGTCAATCCGTTCGCGAGATATGGCAGTTTGGAGGTAAGAAACGGTTGAGAAACTCAAAATTATCACAGTTCTGATGCTCGAAACGAGTAACCGGAACGGCCTAGGGGAAAAGTACGCATACCGTTGTAATCGGGCGAGTTTCTACTTTCAGATGCAACAGAAATTTTGCGGATTGGTCAATCCGTTCGCGAGATATGGCAGTTTGGAGGTAAGAAACGCTTGAGAAACTCAAAATTTTCGCAGTTCTGATGCTCGAAACGAATAACTAGAACGGCCTAGGTGAAAAGTACGCATACCGTTGTAATCGGGCGAGTTTCTGCTTTCAGATGCAACAGAAATTTTGCGGATTAGTCAATCCGTTCGCGAGATATGGCAGTTTGGAGGTAAGAAACGCTTGAGAAACTCAAAATTTTCGCAGTTCTGATGCTCGAAATGAATAACTAGAACGGCCTAGGGGAAAAGTACGCATACCGTTGTAATCGGGCGACTTTCTACTTTCAGATGCAACAGAAATTTTGCGGATTGGTCAATCCGTTCGCGAGATATGGCAGTTTGGAGGTAAGAAACGGTTGAGAAACTCAAAATTTTCACAGTTCTGATGCTCGAAACGAATAACCAGAACGGCCTAGGGGAAAAGTACGCATACCGTTGTAATCGGGCGAGTTTCCAATTTCAGATGAAACAGAAATTTTGCGGATTGGTTAATCCGTTCGCGAGATATGGCAGTTTGTAGGTAAGAAACGCTTGAGAAACTCAAAATTTTCGCAGTTCTGATGCTCGAAACGAATAACTAGAACGGACTAGGGGAAAAGTACGCATACCGTTGTAATCGGGCGACTTTCTACTTTCAGATGCAACAGAAATTTTGCGGATTGGTCAATCAGTTCGCGAGATATGGCAGTTTGGAGGTAAGAAACGCTTGAGAAACTCAAAATTTTCGCAGTTCTGATGCTCGAAACGAATAACTAGAACGGACTAGGGGAAAAGTACGCATACCGTTGTAATCGGGCGAGTTTCTACTTTCAGATGCAACAGAAATTTTGCGGATTGGTCAATCCGTTCGCGAGATATGGCAGTTTGGAGGTAAGAAACGCTTGAGAAACTAAAAATTTTCGCAGTTCTGATGCTCGAAACGAATAACTAGAACGGCCTAGTGGAAAAGTACGCATACCGTTGTAATCGGGCGAGTTTCTACTTTCAGATGCAACAGAAATTTTGCGGATTAGTCAATCCGTTCGCGAGATATGGCAGTTTGGAGGTAAGAAACGGTTGAGAAACTCAAAATTTTCACAGTTCTGATGCTCGAAACGAAGAACCAGAACGGCCCAGGGGAAAAATACGCATACCGTTGTAATCGGGCGAGTTTCTACTTTCAGATGCAACAGAAATTTTGCGGATTGGTCAATCCGTTCGCGAGATATGGCAGTTTGGAGGTAAGAAACGCTTGAGAAACTCAAAATTTTCGCAGTTCTGATGCTCGAAACGAATAACTAGAACGGACTAGGGGAAAAGTACGCATACCGTTGTAATCGGGCGAGTTTCTACTTTCAGATGCAACAGAAATTTTGCGGATTGGTCAATCCGTTCGCGAGATATGGCAGTTTGGAGGTAAGAAACGCTTGAGAAACTCAAAATTTTCGCAGTTCTGATGCTCGAAACGAATAACTAGAACGGCCTTGGGGAAAAGTACGCATTCCGTTGTAATCGGGCGAGTTTCTACTTTCAGATGCAACAGAAATTTTGCGGATTGGTCAATCAGTTCGCGAGATATGGCAGTTTGGAGGTAAGAAACGGTTGAGAAACTCAAAATTTTCACAGTTCTGATGCTCGAAACGAAGAACCAGAACGGCCCAGGGGAAAAGTACGCATACCGTTGTAATCGGGCGAGTTTCTACTTTCAGATGCAACAGAAATTTTGCGGATTGGTCAATCCGTTCGCGAGATATGGCAGTTTGGAGGTAAGAAACGCTTGAGAAACTCAAAATTTTCGCAGTTCTGATGCTCGAAACGAATAACTAGAACGGCCTTGGGGAAAAGTACGCATTCCGTTGTAATTGGGCGAGTTTCTACTTTCAGATGCAACAGAAATTTTGCGGATTAGTCAATCCGTTCGCGAGATATGGCAGTTTGGAGGTAAGAAACGCTTGAGAAACTCAAAATTTTCGCAGTTCTGATGCTCGAAACGAATAACTAGAACGGCCTTGGGGAAAAGTACGCATTCCGTTGTAATCGGGCGAGTTTCTACTTTCAGATGCAACAGAAATTTTGCGGATTAGTCAATCCGTTCGCGAGATATGGCAGTTTGGAGGTATGAAACGCTTGAGAAACTCAAAATTTTAGCAGTTCTGATGCTCGACAAGCATAACTAGAACGGTCTAGGGAAAAAGTATGCATACCGTTGTAACCGGGCGACTTTCTACTTTCAGATGCAACAGAAATTTTGCGGATTGGTCAATCCGTTCGCGAGATATGGCAGTTTGGAGGTAAGAAACGGTTGAGAAACTCAAAATTATCACAGTTCTGATGCTCGAAACGAGTAACCGGAACGGCCTAGGGGAAAAGTACGCATACCGTTGTAATCGGGCGAGTTTCTACTTTCAGATGCAACAGAAATTTTGCGGATTGGTCAATCTGTTCGCGAGATATGGCAGTTTGGAGGTAAGCAACGCTTGAGAAGCCCAAAATTTTCGCAGTTCTCATGCTCGAAGCGAATAACTACAACGGCCTCGGGGAAAAGTACGCATACCGTTGTAATCGGGCGAGTTTCTACTTTCAGATGCAACAGAAATTTTGCGGATTGGACAATCCGTTCGCGAGATATGGCAGTTTGGAGGTATGAAACGCTTGAGAAACTCAAAATTTTCGCAGTTCTGATGCTCGACAAGCATAACTAGAACGGACTAGGGGAAAAGTACGCATACCGTTGTAATCGGGCGACTTTCTACTTTCAGATGCAACAGAAATTTTGGGGATTGGTCAATCCGTTCGCGAGATATGGCAGTTTGGAGGTCAGAAACGCTTGAGAAACTCAAAATTTTCGCAGTTCTGATGCTGGAAACGAATAACTAGAACGGCCTAGGGGAAAAGTACGCATACCGTTGTAATCGGGCGAGTTTCTACTTTCAGATGCAACAGAAATTTTGCGGATTGGTCAATCCGTTCGCGAGATATGGCAGGTTGGAGGTAAGAAACGCTTGAGAAACTCAACATTTTCGCAGTTCTGATGCTCGACAAGCATAACTAGAACGGTCTAGGGGAAAGGTACGCATACTGTTGTAATCGGGCGACTTTCTACTTTCAGATGCAACAGAAATTTTGCGGATTGGTCAATCCGTTCGCGAGATATGGCAGTTTGGAGGTAAGAAACGGTTGAGAAACTCAAAATTATCACAGTTCTGATGTTCGAAACGAATAACCAGAACGGCCAAGGGGAAAAGTACGCATACCGTTGTAATCGGGCGAGTTTCTACTTTCAGATGCAACAGAAATTTGGCGGATTAGTCAATCCGTTCGCGAGATATGGCAGTTTGGAAGTAAGAAACGCTTGAGAAACTCAAAATTTTCGCAGTTCTGATGCTCGACAAGCATAACTAGAACGGTCTAGGGGAAAAGTACGCATACCGTTGTAATCGGGCGAGTTTCTACTTTCAGATGCAACAGAAATTTTGCGGATTGGTCAATCCGTTCGCGAGATATGGCAGTTTGGAGGTAAGAAACGCTTGAGAAACTCAACATTTTCGCAGTTCTGATGCTCGACAAGCATAACTAGAACGGTCTAGGGGAAAAGTACGCATACCGTTGTAATCGGGCGACTTTCTACTTTCAGATGCAACAGAAATTTTGCGGATTGGTCAATCCGTTCGCGAGATATGGCAGTTTGGAGGTAAGAAACGGTTGAGAAACTCAAAATTATCACAGTTCTGATGTTCGAAACGAATAACCAGAACGGCCAAGGGGAAAAGTACGCATACCGTTGTAATCGGGCGAGTTTCTACTTTCAGATGCAACAGAAATTTTGCGGATTAGTCAATCCGTTCGCGAGATATGGCAGTTTGGAAGTAAGAAACGCTTGAGAAACTCAAAATTTTCGCAGTTCTGATGCTCGACAAGCATAACTAGAACGGTCTAGGGGAAAAGTACGCATACCGTTGTAATCGGGCGAGATTCTACTTTCAGATGCAACAGAAATTTTGCGGATTGGTCAATCCGTTCGCGAGATATGGCAGTTTGTAGGTAAGAAACGCTTGAGAAACTCAACATTTTCGCAGTTCTGATGCTCGAAACGAATAACTAGAACGGCCTAGGGGAAAAGTACGCATAGCGTTGTAATCGGGCGAGTTTCTACTTTCAGATGCAACAGAAATTTTGCGGATTGGTCAATCCGTTCGCGAGATATGGCAGTTTGGAGGTAAGAAACGCTTGAGAAACTCAAAATTTTCGCAGTTCTGATGCTCGACAAGCATAACTATAACGGTCTAGGGGAAAAGTACGCATACCGTTGTAATCGGGCGGGATTCTACTTTCAGATGCAACAGAAATTTTGCGGATTAGTCAATCCGTTCGCGAGATATGGCAGTTTGGAGGTAAGAAACGCTTGAGAAACTCAAAATTTTCGCAGTTCTGATGCTCGACAAGCATAACTAGAACGGTCTAGGGTAAAAGTACGCATACCGTTGCAATCGGGCGAGTTTCTACTCTCAGATGCAACAGAAATTTTGGGGATTGGTCAATCCGTTCGCGAGATATGGCAGTTTGGAGGTAAGAAACGCTTGAGAAACTCAAAATTTTCGCAGTTCTGATGCTCGAAACGTATAACTAGAACGGACTAGGGGAATAGTACGCATACCGTTGTAATCGGGCGAGTTTCTACGTTCAGATGCAACAGAAATTTTGCGGATTGGTCAATCCGTTCGCGAGATATGGCAGTTTGGAGGTCAGATACGCTTGAGAAACTCAAAATTTTCGCAGTTCTGATGCTCGAAACGAATAACTAGAACGGCCTAGGGGAAAAGTACGCATACCGTTGTAATCGGGCCAGTTTCTACTTTCAGATGCAACAGAAATTTTGCGGATTAGTCAATCCGTTCGCGAGATATGGCAGTTTGGAGGTAAGAAACGCTTGAGAAACTCAAAATTTTCGCAGTTCTGATGCTCGAAATGAATAAATAGAACGGCCTAGGGGAAAAGTACGCATACCGTTGTAATCGGGCGAGTTTCTACTTTCAGATGCAACAGAAATTTTGCGGATTAGTCAATCCGTTCGCGAGATATGGCAGTTTGGAGGTAAGAAACGCTTGAGAAACTCAAAATTTTCGCAGTTCTGATGCTCGAAATGAATAAATAGAACGGCCTAGGGGAAAAGTACGCATACCGTTGTAATCGGGCGACTTTCTACTTTCAGATGCAACAGAAATTTTGCGGATTTGTCAATCCGTTCGCGAGATATGGCAGTTTGGAGGTAAGAAACGGTTGAGAAACTCAAAATTTTCACAGTTCTGATGCTCGAAACAAATAACCAGAACGGCCTAGGGGAAAAGTACGCATACCGTTGTAATCGGGCGAGTTTCTACTTTCAGATGCAACAGAAATTTTGCGGATTAGTCAATCCGTTCGCGAGATATGGCAGTTTGGAGGTAAGAAACGCTTGAGAAACTCAAAATTTTCGCAGTTCTGATGCTCGAAACGAATAACTAGAACGGACTAGGGGAAAAGTACGCATACCGTTGTAATCGGGCGAGTTTCTACTTTCAGATGCAACAGAAATTTTGCGGATTGGTCAATCCGTTCGCGAGATATGGCAGTTTTGAGGTAAGAAACGCTTGAGAAACTCAACATTTTCGCAGTTCTGATGCTCGACAAGCATAACTAGAACGGTCTAGGGGAAAAGTACGCATACTGTTGTAATCGGGCGACTTTCTACTTTAAGATGCAACAGAAATTTTGCGGATTGGTCAATCCGTTCGCGAGATATGGCAGTTTGGAGGTAAGAAACGGTTGAGAAACTCAAAATTATCACAGTTCTGATGTTCGAAACGAATAACCAGAACGGCCAAGGGGAAATGTACGCATACCGTTGTAATCGGGCGAGTTTCTACTTTCAGATGCAACAGAAATTTGGCGGATTAGTCAATCCGTTCGCGAGATATGGCAGTTTGGAAGTAAGAAACGCTTGAGAAACTCAAAATTTTCGCAGTTCTGATGCTCGACAAGCATAACTAGAACGGTCTAGGGGAAAAGTACGCATACCGTTGTAATCGGGCGAGTTTCTACTTTCAGATGCAACAGAAATTTTGCGGCTTGGTCAATCCGTTCGCGAGATATGGCAGTTTGGAGGTAAGAAACGCTTGAGAAACTCAAAATTTTCGCAGTTCTGATGCTCGACAAGCATAACTAGAACGGTCTAGGGGAAAAGTACGCATACCGTTGTAATCGGGCGAGTTTCTACTCTCAGATGCAACAGAAACTTTGGGGATTGGTCAATCCGTTCGCGAGATATGGCAGTTTGGAGGTAAGAAACGCTTGAGAAACTCAAAATTTTCGCAGTTCTGATGCTCGAAACGTATAACTAGAACGGACTAGGGGAATAGTACGCATACCGTTGTAATCGGGCGAGTTTCTACGTTCAGATGCAACAGAAATTTTGCGGATTGGTCAATCCGTTCGCGAGATATGGCAGTTTGGAGGTCAGAAACGCTTGAGAAACTCAAAATTTTCGCAGTTCTGATGCTCGAAACGAATAACTAGAACGGCCTAGGGGAAAAGTACGCATACCGTTGTAATCGGGCGAGTTTCTACTTTCAGATGCAACAGAAATTTTGCGGATTAGTCAATCCGTTCGCGAGATATGGCAGTTTGGAGGTAAGAAACGCTTGAGAAACTCAAAATTTTCGCAGTTCTGATGCTCGAAATGAATAAATAGAACGGCCTAGGGGAAAAGTACGCATACCGTTGTAATCGGGCGAGTTTCTACTTTCAGATGCAACAGAAATTTTGCGGATTAGTCAATCCGTTCGCGAGATATGGCAGTTTGGAGGTAAGAAACGCTTGAGAAACTCAAAATTTTCGCAGTTCTGATGCTCGAAATGAATAAATAGAACGGCCTAGGGGAAAAGTACGCATACCGTTGTAATCGGGCGACTTTCTACTTTCAGATGCAACAGAAATTTTGCGGATTTGTCAATCCGTTCGCGAGATATGGCAGTTTGGAGGTAAGAAACGGTTGAGAAACTCAAAATTTTCACAGTTCTGATGCTCGAAACAAATAACCAGAACGGCCTAGGGGAAAAGTACGCATACCGTTGTAATCGGGCGAGTTTCTACTTTCAGATGCAACAGAAATTTTGCGGATTAGTCAATCCGTTCGCGAGATATGGCAGTTTGGAGGTAAGAAACGCTTGAGAAACTCAAAATTTTCGCAGTTCTGATGCTCGAAACGAATAACTAGAACGGACTAGGGGAAAAGTACGCATACCGTTGTAATCGGGCGAGTTTCTACTTTCAGATGCAACAGAAATTTTGCGGATTGGTCAATCCGTTCGCGAGATATGGCAGTTTTGAGGTAAGAAACGCTTGAGAAACTCAACATTTTCGCAGTTCTGATGCTCGACAAGCATAACTAGAACGGTCTAGGGGAAAAGTACGCATACTGTTGTAATCGGGCGACTTTCTACTTTAAGATGCAACAGAAATTTTGCGGATTGGTCAATCCGTTCGCGAGATATGGCAGTTTGGAGGTAAGAAACGGTTGAGAAACTCAAAATTATCACAGTTCTGATGTTCGAAACGAATAACCAGAACGGCCAAGGGGAAATGTACGCATACCGTTGTAATCGGGCGAGTTTCTACTTTCAGATGCAACAGAAATTTGGCGGATTAGTCAATCCGTTCGCGAGATATGGCAGTTTGGAAGTAAGAAACGCTTGAGAAACTCAAAATTTTCGCAGTTCTGATGCTCGACAAGCATAACTAGAACGGTCTAGGGGAAAAGTACGCATACCGTTGTAATCGGGCGAGTTTCTACTTTCAGATGCAACAGAAATTTTGCGGCTTGGTCAATCCGTTCGCGAGATATGGCAGTTTGGAGGTAAGAAACGCTTGAGAAACTCAAAATTTTCGCAGTTCTGATGCTCGACAAGCATAACTAGAACGGTCTAGGGGAAAAGTACGCATACCGTTGTAATCGGGCGAGTTTCTACTCTCAGATGCAACAGAAACTTTGGGGATTGGTCAATCCGTTCGCGAGATATGGCAGTTTGGAGGTAAGAAACGCTTGAGAAACTCAAAATTTTCGCAGTTCTGATGCTCGAAACGTATAACTAGAACGGACTAGGGGAATAGTACGCATACCGTTGTAATCGGGCGAGTTTCTACGTTCAGATGCAACAGAAATTTTGCGGATTGGTCAATCCGTTCGCGAGATATGGCAGTTTGGAGGTCAGAAACGCTTGAGAAACTCAAAATTTTCGCAGTTCTGATGCTCGAAACGAATAACTAGAACGGCCTAGGGGAAAAGTACGCATACCGTTGTAATCGGGCGAGTTTCTACTTTCAGATGCAACAGAAATTTTGCGGATTAGTCAATCCGTTCGCGAGATATGGCAGTTTGGAGGTAAGAAACGCTTGAGAAACTCAAAATTTTCGCAGTTCTGATGCTCGAAATGAATAAATAGAACGGCCTAGGGGAAAAGTACGCATACCGTTGTAATCGGGCGAGTTTCTACTTTCAGATGCAACAGAAATTTTGCGGATTAGTCAATCCGTTCGCGAGATATGGCAGTTTGGAGGTAAGAAACGCTTGAGAAACTCAAAATTTTCGCAGTTCTGATGCTCGAAATGAATAAATAGAACGGCCTAGGGGAAAAGTACGCATACCGTTGTAATCGGGCGACTTTCTACTTTCAGATGCAACAGAAATTTTGCGGATTTGTCAATCCGTTCGCGAGATATGGCAGTTTGGAGGTAAGAAACGGTTGAGAAACTCAAAATTTTCACAGTTCTGATGCTCGAAACAAATAACCAGAACGGCCTAGGGGAAAAGTACGCATACCGTTGTAATCGGGCGAGTTTCTACTTTCAGATGCAACAGAAATTTTGCGGATTAGTCAATCCGTTCGCGAGATATGGCAGTTTGGAGGTAAGAAACGCTTGAGAAACTCAAAATTTTCGCAGTTCTGATGCTCGAAACGAATAACTAGAACGGACTAGGGGAAAAGTACGCATACCGTTGTAATCGGGCGAGTTTCTACTTTCAGATGCAACAGAAATTTTGCGGATTGGTCAATCCGTTCGCGAGATATGGCAGTTTTGAGGTAAGAAACGCTTGAGAAACTCAACATTTTCGCAGTTCTGATGCTCGACAAGCATAACTAGAACGGTCTAGGGGAAAAGTACGCATACTGTTGTA
Source organism: Ptiloglossa arizonensis (assembly GCF_051014685.1). Lineage (NCBI taxonomy): Eukaryota > Metazoa > Arthropoda > Insecta > Hymenoptera > Colletidae > Ptiloglossa > Ptiloglossa arizonensis. The sequence goes on from NW_027479117.1 coordinate 12,805, forward strand.
ATCGGGCGACTTTCTACTTTAAGATGCAACAGAAATTTTGCGGATTGGTCAATCCGTTCGCGAGATATGGCAGTTTGGAGGTAAGAAACGGTTGAGAAACTCAAAATTATCACAGTTCTGATGTTCGAAACGAATAACCAGAACGGCCAAGGGGAAATGTACGCATACCGTTGTAATCGGGCGAGTTTCTACTTTCAGATGCAACAGAAATTTGGCGGATTAGTCAATCCGTTCGCGAGATATGGCAGTTTGGAAGTAAGAAACGCTTGAGAAACTCAAAATTTTCGCAGTTCTGATGCTCGACAAGCATAACTAGAACGGTCTAGGGGAAAAGTACGCATACCGTTGTAATCGGGCGAGTTTCTACTTTCAGATGCAACAGAAATTTTGCGGCTTGGTCAATCCGTTCGCGAGATATGGCAGTTTGGAGGTAAGAAACGCTTGAGAAACTCAAAATTTTCGCAGTTCTGATGCTCGACAAGCATAACTAGAACGGTCTAGGGGAAAAGTACGCATACCGTTGTAATCGGGCGAGTTTCTACTCTCAGATGCAACAGAAACTTTGGGGATTGGTCAATCCGTTCGCGAGATATGGCAGTTTGGAGGTAAGAAACGCTTGAGAAACTCAAAATTTTCGCAGTTCTGATGCTCGAAACGTATAACTAGAACGGACTAGGGGAATAGTACGCATACCGTTGTAATCGGGCGAGTTTCTACGTTCAGATGCAACAGAAATTTTGCGGATTGGTCAATCCGTTCGCGAGATATGGCAGTTTGGAGGTCAGAAACGCTTGAGAAACTCAAAATTTTCGCAGTTCTGATGCTCGAAACGAATAACTAGAACGGCCTAGGGGAAAAGTACGCATACCGTTGTAATCGGCCGAGTTTCTACTTTCAGATGCAACAGAAATTTTGCGGATTAGTCAATCCGTTCGCGAGATATGGCAGTTTGGAGGTAAGAAACGCTTGAGAAACTCAAAATTTTCGCAGATCTGATGCTCGAAATGAATAAATAGAACGGACTAGGGGAAAAGTACGCATACCGTTGTAATCGGGCGAGTTTCTACTTTCAGATGCAACAGAAATTTTGCGGATTGGTCAATCCGTTCGCGAGATATGGCAGTTTTGAGGTAAGAAACGCTTGAACTCAACATTTTCGCAGTTCTGATGCTCGACAAGCATAACTAGAACGGTCTAGGGGAAAAGTACGCATACTGTTGTAATCGGGCGGACTTTCTACTTTAAGATGCAACAGAAATTTTGCGGATTGGTCAATCCGTTCGCGAGATATGGCAGTTTGGAGGTAAGAAACGGTTTGAGAAACTCAAAATTATCACAGTTTCTGATGTTCGAAACGAATAACCAGAACGGCCAAGGGGAAAAGTACGCATACCGTTGTAATCGGGCGAGTTTCTACTTTCAGATGCAACAGAAATTTGGCGGATTAGTCAATCCGTTCGCGAGATATGGCAGTTTGGAAGTAAGAAACGCTTGAGAAACTCAAAATTTTCGCAGTTCTGATGCTCGACAAGCATAACTAGAACGGTCTAGGGGAAAAGTACGCATACCGTTGTAATCGGGCGAGTTTCTACTTTCAGATGCAATAGAAATTTTGCGGCTTGGTCAATCCGTTCGCGAGATATGGCAGTTTGGAGGTAAGAAACGCTTGAGAAACTCAAAATTTTCGCAGTTTCTGATGCTCGACAAGCATAACTAGAACGGTCTAGGGGAAAAGTACGCATACCGTTGTAATCGGGCGAGTTTCTACTCTCAGATGCAACAGAAACTTTGGGGATTGGTCAATCCGTTCGCGAGATATGGCAGTTTTGGAGGTAAGAAACGCTTGAGAAACTCAAAATTTTCGCAGTTCTGATGCTCGAAACGTATAACTAGAACGGACTAGGGGAATAGTACGCATACCGTTGTAATCGGGCGAGTTTCTACGTTCAGATGCAACAGAAATTTTGCGGATTGGTCAATCCGTTCGCGAGATATGGCAGTTTGGAGGTCAGAAACGCTTGAGAAACTCAAAATTTTCGCAGTTCTGATGCTCGAAACGAATAACTAGAACGGCCTAGGGGAAAAGTACGCATACCGTTGTAATCGGGCGAGTTTCTACTTTCAGATGCAACAGAAATTTTGCGGATTAGTCAATCCGTTCGCGAGATATGGCAGTTTGGAGGTAAGAAACGCTTGAGAAACTCAAAATTTTCGCAGTTCTGATGCTCGAAATGAATAAATAGAACGGCCTAGGGGAAAAGTACGCATACCGTTGTAATCGGGCGAGTTTCTACTTTCAGATGCAACAGAAATTTTGCGGATTAGTCAATCCGTTCGCGAGATATGGCAGTTTGGAGGTAAGAAACGCTTGAGAAACTCAAAATTTTCGCAGTTCTGATGCTCGAAATGAATAAATAGAACGGCCTAGGGGAAAAGTACGCATACCGTTGTAATCGGGCGACTTTCTACTTTCAGATGCAACAGAAATTTTGCGGATTTGTCAATCCGTTCGCGAGATATGGCAGTTTGGACGTAAGAAACGGTTGAGAAACTCAAAATTTTCACAGTTCTGATGCTCGAAACGAATAACCAGAACGGCCTAGGGGAAAAGTACGCATACCGTTGTAATCGGGCGAGTTTCTACTTTCAGATGCAACAGAAATTTTGCGGATTAGTCAATCCGTTCGCGAGATATGGCAGTTTGGAGGTAAGAAACGCTTGAGAAACTCAAAATTTTCGCAGTTCTGACGCTCGAAACGAATAACTAGAACGGACTAGGGGAAAAGTACGCATATCGTTGTAATCGGGCGAGTTTCTACTTTCAGATGCAACAGAAATTTTGCGGATTGGTCAATCCGTTCGCGAGATATGGCAGTTTGGAGGTAAGAAACGCTTGAGAAACTCAACATTTTCGCAGTTCTGATGCTCGACAAGCATAACTAGAACGGTCTAGGGGAAAAGTACGCATACCGTTGTAATCGGGCGACTTTCTACTTTCAGATGCAACAGAAATTTTGCGGATTGGTCAATCCGTTCGCGAGATATGGCAGTTTGGAGGTAAGAAACGGTTGAGAAACTCAAAATTATCACAGTTCTGATGTTCGAAACGAATAACCAGAACGGCCAAGGGGAAAAGTACGCATACCGTTGTAATCGGGCGAGTTTCTACTTTCAGATGCAACAGAAATTTTGCGGATTAGTCAATCCGTTCGCGAGATATGGCAGTTTGGAAGTAAGAAACGCTTGAGAAACTCAAAATTTTCGCAGTTCTGATGCTCGACAAGCATAACTAGAACGGTCTAGGGGAAAAGTACGCATACCGTTGTAATCGGGCGAGATTCTACTTTCAGATGCAACAGAAATTTTGCGGATTGGTCAATCCGTTCGCGAGATATGGCAGTTTGTAGGTAAGAAACGGTTGAGAAACTCAAAATTATCACAGTTCTGATGTTCGAAACGAATAACCAGAACGGCCAAGGGGAAAAGTACGCATACCGTTGTAATCGGGCGAGTTTCTACTTTCAGATGCAACAGAAATTTTGCGGATTAGTCAATCCGTTCGCGAGATATGGCAGTTTGGAAGTAAGAAACGCTTGAGAAACTCAAAATTTTCGCAGTTCTGATGCTCGACAAGCATAACTAGAACGGTCTAGGGGAAAAGTACGCATACCGTTGTAATCGGGCGAGATTCTACTTTCAGATGCAACAGAAATTTTGCGGATTGGTCAATCCGTTCGCGAGATATGGCAGTTTGTAGGTAAGAAACGCTTGAGAAACTCAAAATTTTCGCAGTTCTGATGCTCGAAACGAATAACTAGAACGGCCTAGGGGAAAAGTACGCATACCGTTGTAATCGGGCGAGTTTCTACTTTCAGATGCAACAGAAATTTTGCGGATTAGTCAATCCGTTCGCGAGATATGGCAGTTTGGAGGTATGAAACGCTTGAGAAACTCAAAATTTTCGCAGTTCTGATGCTCGAAACGAGTAACCAGAACGGCCTAGGGGAAAAGTACGCATACCGTTGTAATCGGGCGAGTTTCTACTTTCAGATGCAACAGAAATTTTGCGGATTGGTCAATCCGTTCGCGAGATATGGCAGTTTGGAAGTAAGCAACGCTTGAGAAACCCAAAATTTTCGCAGTTCTCATGCTCGAAGCGAATAACTACAACGGCCTAGGGGAAAAGTACGCATACCGTTGTAATCGGGCGAGTTTCTAGTTTCAGATGCAACAGAAATTTTGCGGATTGGTCAATCCGTTCGCGAGATATGGCAGTTTGGAGGTAAGCAACGCTTGAGAAACCCAAAATTTTCGCAGTTCTCATGCTCGAAGCGAATAACTACAACGGCCTAGGGGAAAAGTACGCATACCGTTGTAATCGGGCGAGTTTCTACTTTCAGATGCAACAGAAATTTTGCGGATTGGTCAATCCGTTCGCGAGATATGGTAGTTTGGACGTAAGAAACGCTTGAGAAACTCAAAATTTTCGCAGTTCTGATGCTCGAAACGAATAACTAGAACGGACTAGGGGAAAAGTACGCATACCGTTGTAATCGGGCGAGTTTCTGCTTTCAGATGCAACAGAAATTTTGCGGATTGGTCAATCCGTTCGCGAGATATGGCAGTTTGTAGGTAAGAAACGCTTGAGAAACTCAACGTTTTCGCAGTTCTGATGCTCGAAACGAATAACTAGAACGGCCTAGGGGAAAAGTACGCATACCGTTGTAATCGGGCGAGTTTCTACTTTCAGATGCAACAGAAATTTTGCGGATTGGTCAATCCGTTCGCGAGATATGGCAGTTTGGACGTAAGAAACGCTTGAGAAACTCAAAATTTTCGCAGTTCTGATGCTCGAAACGAATAACTAGAACGGACTAGGGAAAAAGTACGCATACCGTTGTAATCGGGCGAGTTTCTGCTTTCAGATGCAACAGAAATTTTGCGGATTGGTCAATCCGTTCGCGAGATATGGCAGTTTGGAGGTAAAAAACGCTTGAGAAACTCAAAATTTTCGCAGTTCTGATGCTCGAAACGAATAACTAGAACGGCCTAGGGGAAAAGTACGCATACCGTTGTAATCGGGCGAGTTTCTACTTTCAGATGCAACAGAAATTTTGCGAATTAGTCAATCCGTTCGCGAGATATGGCAGTTTGGAAGTAAGAAACGCTTGAGAGACTCAAAATCTTCGCAGTTCTGATGCTCGACAAGCATAACTAGAACGGACTAGGGCAAAAGTACGCATACCGTTGTAATCGGGCGACTTTCTACTTTCGGATGCAACAGAAATTTTGCGGATTGGTCAATCCGTTCGCGAGATATGGCAGTTTGGAGGTAAGAAACGCTTGAGAAACTCAAAATTTTCGCAGTTCAGATGCTCGAAACGAATAACTAGAACGGACTAGGGGAAAAGTACGCATACCGTTGTAATCGGGCGAGTTTCTACTTTCAGATGCAACAGAAATTTTGCGGATTGGTCAATCCGTTCGCGAGATATGGCAGTTTGGAAGTATGAAACACTTGAGAAACACAAAATTTTCGCAGTTCTGATGCTCGAAACGAATAACTAGAGCGGCCTAGGGGAAAAGTACGCATACTGTTGCAATCGGGCGAGTTTCTACTTTCAGATGCAACAGAAATTTTGCGGATTGGTCGATCCGTTCGCGAGATATGGCAGTTTGGAGGTAAGAAACGCTTGAGAAACTCAAAATTTTCGCAGTTCTGATGCTCGACAAGCATAACTAGAACGGCCTAGGGGAAAAGTACGCATACCGTTGTAATCGGGCGAGTTTCTACTTTCAGATGCAACAGAAATTTTGCGGATTGGTCAATCCGTTCGCGAGATATGGCAGTTTGGAAGTATGAAACACTTGAGAAACACAAAATTTTCGCAGTTCTGATGCTCGAAACGAATAACTAGAGCGGCCTAGGGGAAAAGTACGCATACCGTTGCAATCGGGCGAGTTTCTACTTTCAGATGCATCAGAAATTTTGCGGATTGGTCAATCCGTTCGCGAGATATGGCAGGTTGGAAGTAAGAAACGCTTGAGAAACTCAAAATTTTCGCAGTTCTGATGCTCGAAACGAATAACTAGAACGGCCTAGGGGAAAAGTACGCATACCGTTGTAATCGGGCGAGTTTCTACTTTCAGATGCAACAGAAATTTTGCGGATTGGTCGATCCGATCGCGAGATATGGCAGTTTGGAGGTAAGAAACGCTTGAGAAACTCAAAATTTTCGCAGTTCTGATGCTCGACAAGCATAACTAGAACGGTCTAGGGGAAAAGTACGCATACCGTTGTAATCGGGCGAGTTTCTACTTTCAGATGCAATAGAAATTTTGCGGATTGGTCAATCCGTTCGCGAGATATGGCAGTTTGGAAGTATGAAACACTTGAGAAACACAAAATTTTCGCAGTTCTGATGCTCGAAACGAATAACTAGAGCGGCCTAGGGGAAAAGTACGCATACCGTTGTAATCGGGCGAGTTTCTACTTTCAGATACAACAGAAATTTTGCGGATTGGTCAATCCGTTCGCGAGATATGGCAGTTTGTGGGTAAGGAACGCTTGAGAAACTCAACATTTTCGCAGTTCTGATTCTCGAAACGAATAACTAGAACGGCCTAGGGGAAAAGTACGCATACCGTTGTAATCGGGCGAGTTTCTACTTTCAGATGCAACAGAAATTTTGCGGATTGGTCAATCCGTTCGCGAGATATGGCAGTTTGGAGGTAAGAAACGCTTGAGAAACTCAAAATTTTCGCAGTTCTGATGCTCGACAAGCATAACTAGAACGGTCTAGGGGAAAAGTACGCATACCGTTGTAATCGGGCGAGTTTCTACTTTCAGATGCAACAGAAATTTTGCGGATTGGTCAATCCGTTCGCGAGATATGGCAGTTTGTGGGTAAGGAACGCTTGAGAAACTCAACATTTTCGCAGTTCTGATTCTCGAAACGAATAACTAGAACGGCCTAGGGGAAAAGTACGCATACCGTTGTAATCGGGCGAGTTTCTACTTTCTGATGCAACAGAAATTTTGCGGATTGGATAATCCGTTCGCGAGATATGGCAGTTTGGAGGTAAGCAACGCTTGAGAAACTCAAAATTATCACAGTTCTGATGTTCGAAACGAATAACCAGAACGGCCAAGGGGAAAAGTACGCATACCGTTGTAATCGGGCGAGTTTCTACTTTCAGATGCAACAGAAATTTTGCGGATTGGTCAATCCGTTCGCGAGATATGGCAGTTTGGAGGTAAGAAACGCTTGAGAAACTCAAAATTATCACAGTTCTGATGTTCGAAACGAATAACCAGAACGGCCAAGGGGAAAAGTACGCATACCGTTGTAATCGGGCGAGTTTCTACTTTCAGATGCAACAGAAATTTTGCGGATTGGTCAATCCGTTCGCGAGATATGGCAGTTTGGAGGTAAGAAACGCTTGAGAAACTCAACATTTTCGCAGTTCTGATGCTCGACAAGCATAACTAGAACGGTCTAGGGGAAAAGTACGCATACCGTTGTAATCGGGCGACTTTCTACTTTCAGATGCAACAGAAATTTTGCGGATTGGTCAATCCGTTCGCGAGATATGGCAGTTTGGAGGTAAGAAACGGTTGAGAAACTCAAAATTATCACAGTTCTGATGTTCGAAACGAATAACCAGAACGGCCAAGGGGAAAAGTACGCATACCGTTGTAATCGGGCGAGTTTCTACTTTCAGATGCAACAGAAATTTTGCGGATTAGTCAATCCGTTCGCGAGATATGGCAGTTTGGAAGTAAGAAACGCTTGAGAAACTCAAAATTTTCGCAGTTCTGATGCTCGACAAGCATAACTAGAACGGTCTAGGGGAAAAGTACGCATACCGTTGTAATCGGGCGAGATTCTACTTTCAGATGCAACAGAAATTTTGCGGATTGGTCAATCCGTTCGCGAGATATGGCAGTTTGGAGGTAAGAAACGCTTGAGAAACTCAAAATTTTCGCAGTTCAGATGCTCGAAACGAATAACTAGAACGGACTAGGGGAAAAGTACGCATACCGTTGTAATCGGGCGAGTTTCTACTTTCAGATGCAACAGAAATTTTGCGGATTGGTCAATCCGTTCGCGAGATATGGCAGTTTGGAAGTATGAAACACTTGAGAAACACAAAATTTTCGCAGTTCTGATGCTCGAAACGAATAACTAGAGCGGCCTAGGGGAAAAGTACGCATACTGTTGCAATCGGGCGAGTTTCTACTTTCAGATGCAACAGAAATTTTGCGGATTGGTCGATCCGTTCGCGAGATATGGCAGTTTGGAGGTAAGAAACGCTTGAGAAACTCAAAATCTTCGCAGTTCTGATGCTCGACAAGCATAACTAGAACGGCCTAGGGGAAAAGTACGCATACCGTTGTAATCGGGCGAGTTTCTACTTTCAGATGCAACAGAAATTTTGCGGATTGGTCAATCCGTTCGCGAGATATGGCAGTTTGGAAGTATGAAACACTTGAGAAACACAAAATTTTCGCAGTTCTGATGCTCGAAACGAATAACTAGAGCGGCCTAGGGGAAAAGTACGCATACCGTTGCAATCGGGCGAGTTTCTACTTTCAGATGCATCAGAAATTTTGCGGATTGGTCAATCCGTTCGCGAGATATGGCAGGTTGGAAGTAAGAAACGCTTGAGAAACTCAAAATTTTCGCAGTTCTGATGCTCGAAACGAATAACTAGAACGGCCTAGGGGAAAAGTACGCATACCGTTGTAATCGGGCGAGTTTCTACTTTCAGATGCAACAGAAATTTTGCGGATTGGTCGATCCGATCGCGAGATATGGCAGTTTGGAGGTAAGAAACGCTTGAGAAACTCAAAATTTTCGCAGTTCTGATGCTCGACAAGCATAACTAGAACGGTCTAGGGGAAAAGTACGCATACCGTTGTAATCGGGCGAGTTTCTACTTTCAGATGCAATAGAAATTTTGCGGATTGGTCAATCCGTTCGCGAGATATGGCAGTTTGGAAGTATGAAACACTTGAGAAACACAAAATTTTCGCAGTTCTGATGCTCGAAACGAATAACTAGAGCGGCCTAGGGGAAAAGTACGCATACCGTTGTAATCGGGCGAGTTTCTACTTTCAGATACAACAGAAATTTTGCGGATTGGTCAATCCGTTCGCGAGATATGGCAGTTTGTGGGTAAGGAACGCTTGAGAAACTCAACATTTTCGCAGTTCTGATTCTCGAAACGAATAACTAGAACGGCCTAGGGGAAAAGTACGCATACCGTTGTAATCGGGCGAGTTTCTACTTTCAGATGCAACAGAAATTTTGCGGATTGGTCAATCCGTTCGCGAGATATGGCAGTTTGGAGGTAAGAAACGCTTGAGAAACTCAAAATTTTCGCAGTTCTGATGCTCGACAAGCATAACTAGAACGGTCTAGGGGAAAAGTACGCATACCGTTGTAATCGGGCGAGTTTCTACTTTCAGATGCAACAGAAATTTTGCGGATTGGTCAATCCGTTCGCGAGATATGGCAGTTTGTGGGTAAGGAACGCTTGAGAAACTCAACATTTTCGCAGTTCTGATTCTCGAAACGAATAACTAGAACGGCCTAGGGGAAAAGTACGCATACCGTTGTAATCGGGCGAGTTTCTACTTTCTGATGCAACAGAAATTTTGCGGATTGGATAATCCGTTCGCGAGATATGGCAGTTTGGAGGTAAGCAACGCTTGAGAAACTCAAAATTATCACAGTTCTGATGTTCGAAACGAATAACCAGAACGGCCAAGGGGAAAAGTACGCATACCGTTGTAATCGGGCGAGTTTCTACTTTCAGATGCAACAGAAATTTTGCGGATTGGTCAATCCGTTCGCGAGATATGGCAGTTTGGAGGTAAGAAACGCTTGAGAAACTCAAAATTATCACAGTTCTGATGTTCGAAACGAATAACCAGAACGGCCAAGGGGAAAAGTACGCATACCGTTGTAATCGGGCGAGTTTCTACTTTCAGATGCAACAGAAATTTTGCGGATTGGTCAATCCGTTCGCGAGATATGGCAGTTTGGAGGTAAGAAACGCTTGAGAAACTCAACATTTTCGCAGTTCTGATGCTCGACAAGCATAACTAGAACGGTCTAGGGGAAAAGTACGCATACCGTTGTAATCGGGCGACTTTCTACTTTCAGATGCAACAGAAATTTTGCGGATTGGTCAATCCGTTCGCGAGATATGGCAGTTTGGAGGTAAGAAACGGTTGAGAAACTCAAAATTATCACAGTTCTGATGTTCGAAACGAATAACCAGAACGGCCAAGGGGAAAAGTACGCATACCGTTGTAATCGGGCGAGTTTCTACTTTCAGATGCAACAGAAATTTTGCGGATTAGTCAATCCGTTCGCGAGATATGGCAGTTTGGAAGTAAGAAACGCTTGAGAAACTCAAAATTTTCGCAGTTCTGATGCTCGACAAGCATAACTAGAACGGTCTAGGGGAAAAGTACGCATACCGTTGTAATCGGGCGAGATTCTACTTTCAGATGCAACAGAAATTTTGCGGATTGGTCAATCCGTTCGCGAGATATGGCAGTTTGTAGGTAAGAAACGGTTGAGAAACTCAAAATTATCACAGTTCTGATGTTCGAAACGAATAACCAGAACGGCCAAGGGGAAAAGTACGCATACCGTTGTAATCGGGCGAGTTTCTACTTTCAGATGCAACAGAAATTTTGCGGATTAGTCAATCCGTTCGCGAGATATGGCAGTTTGGATGTAAGAAACGCTTGAGAAACTCAAAATTTTCGCAGTTCTGATGCTCGACAAGCATAACTAGAACGGTCTAGGGGAAAAGTACGCATACCGTTGTAATCGGGCGAGATTCTACTTTCAGATGCAACAGAAATTTTGCGGATTGGTCAATCCGTTCGCGAGATATGGCAGTTTGTAGGTAAGAAACGCTTGAGAAACTCAAAATTTTCGCAGTTCTGATGCTCGAAACGAATAACTAGAACGGCCTAGGGGAAAAGTACGCATACCGTTGTAATCGGGCGAGTTTCTACTTTCAGATGCAACAGAAATTTTGCGGATTAGTCAATCCGTTCGCGAGATATGGCAGTTTGGAGGTATGAAACGCTTGAGAAACTCAAAATTTTCGCAGTTCTGATGCTCGAAACGAGTAACCAGAACGGCCTAGGGGAAAAGTACGCATACCGTTGTAATCGGGCGAGTTTCTACTTTCAGATGCAACAGAAATTTTGCGGATTGGTCAATCCGTTCGCGAGATATGGCAGTTTGGAAGTAAGCAACGCTTGAGAAACCCAAAATTTTCGCAGTTCTCATGCTCGAAGCGAATAACTACAACGGCCTAGGGGAAAAGTACGCATACCGTTGTAATCGGGCGAGTTTCTAGTTTCAGATGCAACAGAAATTTTGCGGATTGGTCAATCCGTTCGCGAGATATGGCAGTTTGGAGGTAAGCAACGCTTGAGAAACCCAAAATTTTCGCAGTTCTCATGCTCGAAGCGAATAACTACAACGGCCTAGGGGAAAAGTACGCATACCGTTGTAATCGGGCGAGTTTCTACTTTCAGATGCAACAGAAATTTTGCGGATTGGTCAATCCGTTCGCGAGATATGGTAGTTTGGACGTAAGAAACGCTTGAGAAACTCAAAATTTTCGCAGTTCTGATGCTCGAAACGAATAACTAGAACGGACTAGGGGAAAAGTACGCATACCGTTGTAATCGGGCGAGTTTCTGCTTTCAGATGCAACAGAAATTTTGCGGATTGGTCAATCCGTTCGCGAGATATGGCAGTTTGTAGGTAAGAAACGCTTGAGAAACTCAACGTTTTCGCAGTTCTGATGCTCGAAACGAATAACTAGAACGGCCTAGGGGAAAAGTACGCATACCGTTGTAATCGGGCGAGTTTCTACTTTCAGATGCAACAGAAATTTTGCGGATTGGTCAATCCGTTCGCGAGATATGGCAGTTTGGACGTAAGAAACGCTTGAGAAACTCAAAATTTTCGCAGTTCTGATGCTCGAAACGAATAACTAGAACGGCCTAGGGGAAAAGTACGCATACCGTTGTAATCGGGCGAGTTTCTACTTTCAGATGCAACAGAAATTTTGCGAATTAGTCAATCCGTTCGCGAGATATGGCAGTTTGGAAGTAAGAAACGCTTGAGAGACTCAAAATCTTCGCAGTTCTGATGCTCGACAAGCATAACTAGAACGGACTAGGGCAAAAGTACGCATACCGTTGTAATCGGGCGACTTTCTACTTTCGGATGCAACAGAAATTTTGCGGATTGGTCAATCCGTTCGCGAGATATGGCAGTTTGGAGGTAAGAAACGCTTGAGAAACTCAAAATTTTCGCAGTTCAGATGCTCGAAACGAATAACTAGAACGGACTAGGGGAAAAGTACGCATACCGTTGTAATCGGGCGAGTTTCTACTTTCAGATGCAACAGAAATTTTGCGGATTGGTCAATCCGTTCGCGAGATATGGCAGTTTGGAAGTATGAAACACTTGAGAAACACAAAATTTTCGCAGTTCTGATGCTCGAAACGATTAACTAGAGCGGCCTAGGGGAAAAGTACGCATACTGTTGCAATCGGGCGAGTTTCTACTTTCAGATGCAACAGAAATTTTGCGGATTGGTCGATCCGTTCGCGAGATATGGCAGTTTGGAGGTAAGAAACGCTTGAGAAACTCAAAATTTTCGCAGTTCTGATGCTCGACAAGCATAACTAGAACGGCCTAGGGGAAAAGTACGCATACCGTTGTAATCGGGCGAGTTTCTACTTTCAGATGCAACAGAAATTTTGCGGATTGGTCAATCCGTTCGCGAGATATGGCAGTTTGGAAGTATGAAACACTTGAGAAACACAAAATTTTCGCAGTTCTGATGCTCGAAACGAATAACTAGAGCGGCCTAGGGGAAAAGTACGCATACCGTTGCAATCGGGCGAGTTTCTACTTTCAGATGCATCAGAAATTTTGCGGATTGGTCAATCCGTTCGCGAGATATGGCAGGTTGGAAGTAAGAAACGCTTGAGAAACTCAAAATTTTCGCAGTTCTGATGCTCGAAACGAATAACTAGAACGGCCTAGGGGAAAAGTACGCATACCGTTGTAATCGGGCGAGTTTCTACTTTCAGATGCAACAGAAATTTTGCGGATTGGTCGATCCGATCGCGAGATATGGCAGTTTGGAGGTAAGAAACGCTTGAGAAACTCAAAATTTTCGCAGTTCTGATGCTCGACAAGCATAACTAGAACGGTCTAGGGGAAAAGTACGCATACCGTTGTAATCGGGCGAGTTTCTACTTTCAGATGCAATAGAAATTTTGCGGATTGGTCAATCCGTTCGCGAGATATGGCAGTTTGGAAGTATGAAACACTTGAGAAACACAAAATTTTCGCAGTTCTGATGCTCGAAACGAATAACTAGAGCGGCCTAGGGGAAAAGTACGCATACCGTTGTAATCGGGCGAGTTTCTACTTTCAGATACAACAGAAATTTTGCGGATTGGTCAATCCGTTCGCGAGATATGGCAGTTTGTGGGTAAGGAACGCTTGAGAAACTCAACATTTTCGCAGTTCTGATTCTCGAAACGAATAACTAGAACGGCCTAGGGGAAAAGTACGCATACCGTTGTAATCGGGCGAGTTTCTACTTTCAGATGCAACAGAAATTTTGCGGATTGGTCAATCCGTTCGCGAGATATGGCAGTTTGGAGGTAAGAAACGCTTGAGAAACTCAAAATTTTCGCAGTTCTGATGCTCGACAAGCATAACTAGAACGGTCTAGGGGAAAAGTACGCATACCGTTGTAATCGGGCGAGTTTCTACTTTCAGATGCAACAGAAATTTTGCGGATTGGTCAATCCGTTCGCGAGATATGGCAGTTTGTGGGTAAGGAACGCTTGAGAAACTCAACATTTTCGCAGTTCTGATTCTCGAAACGAATAACTAGAACGGCCTAGGGGAAAAGTACGCATACCGTTGTAATCGGGCGAGTTTCTACTTTCTGATGCAACAGAAATTTTGCGGATTGGATAATCCGTTCGCGAGATATGGCAGTTTGGAGGTAAGCAACGCTTGAGAAACTCAAAATTATCACAGTTCTGATGTTCGAAACGAATAACCAGAACGGCCAAGGGGAAAAGTACGCATACCGTTGTAATCGGGCGAGTTTCTACTTTCAGATGCAACAGCAATTTTGCGGATTGGTCAATCCGTTCGCGAGATATGGCAGTTTGGAGGTAAGAAACGCTTGAGAAACTCAAAATTTTCGCAGTTCTGATGCTCGAAACGAATAACTAGAACGGACTAGGGGAAAAGTACGCATACCGTTGTAATCGGGCGAGTTTCTGCTTTCAGATGCAACAGAAATTTTGCGGATTGGTCAATCCGTTCGCGAGATATGGCAGTTTGGAGGTAAGAAACGCTTGAGAAACTCAAAATTTTCGCAGTTCTGATGCTCGAAACGAATAACTAGAACGGACTAGGGGAAAAGTACGCATACCGTTGTAATCGGGCGAGTTTCTGCTTTCAGATGCAACAGAAATTTTGCGGATTGGTCAATCCGTTCGCGAGATATGGCAGTTTGTAGGTAAGAAACGCTTGAGAAACTCAACGTTTTCGCAGTTCTGATGCTCGAAACGAATAACTAGAACGGCCTAGGGGAAAAGTACGCATACCGTTGTAATCGGGCGAGTTTCTACTTTCAGATGCAACAGAAATTTTGCGGATTGGTCAATCCGTTCGCGAGATATTGCAGTTTGGACGTAAGAAACGCTTGAGAAACTCAAAATTTTCGCAGTTCTGATGCTCGAAACGAATAACTAGAACGGACTAGGGAAAAAGTACGCATACCGTTGTAATCGGGCGAGTTTCTGCTTTCAGATGCAACAGAAATTTTGCGGATTGGTCAATCCGTTCGCGAGATATGGCAGTTTGGAGGTAAAAAACGCTTGAGAAACTCAAAATTTTCGCAGTTCTGATGCTCGAAACGAATAACTAGAACGGCCTAGGGGAAAAGTACGCATACCGTTGTAATCGGGCGAGTTTCTACTTTCAGATGCAACAGAAATTTTGCGAATTAGTCAATCCGTTCGCGAGATATGGCAGTTTGGAGGTAAGAAACGCTTGAGAGACTCAAAATCTTCGCAGTTCTGATGCTCGACAAGCATAACTAGAACGGACTAGGGCAAAAGTACGCATACCGTTGTAATCGGGCGACTTTCTACTTTCGGATGCAACAGAAATTTTGCGGATTGGTCAATCCGTTCGCGAGATATGGCAGTTTGGAGGTAAGAAACGCTTGAGAAACTCAAAATTTTCGCAGTTCAGATGCTCGAAACGAATAACTAGAACGGACTAGGGGAAAAGTACGCATACCGTTGTAATCGGGCGAGTTTCTACTTTCAGATGCAACAGAAATTTTGCGGATTGGTCAATCCGTTCGCGAGATATGGCAGTTTGGATGTATGAAACACTTGAGAAACACAAAATTTTCGCAGTTCTGATGCTCGAAACGAATAACTAGAGCGGCCTAGGGGAAAAGTACGCATACTGTTGCAATCGGGCGAGTTTCTACTTTCAGATGCAACAGAAATTTTGCGGATTGGTCGATCCGTTCGCGAGATATGGCAGTTTGGAGGTAAGAAACGCTTGAGAAACTCAAAATTTTCGCAATTCTGATGCTCGACAATCATAACTAGAACGGTCTAGGGGAAAAGTACGCATACCGTTGTAATCGGGCGACTTTCTACTTTCGGATGCAACAGAAATTTTGCGGATTGGTCAATCCGTTCGCGAGATATGGCAGTTTGGAGGTAAGAAACGCTTGAGAAACTCAAAATTTTCGCAGTTCAGATGCTCGAAACGAATAACTAGAACGGACTAGGGGAAAAGTACGCATACCGTTGTAATCGGGCGAGTTTCTACTTTCAGATGCAACAGAAATTTTGCGAATTAGTCAATCCGTTCGCGAGATATGGCAGTTTGGAGGTAAGAAACGCTTGAGAAACTCAAAATTTTCGCAGTTCAGATGCTCGAAACGAATAACTAGAACGGACTAGGGGAAAAGTACGCATACCGTTGTAATCGGGCGAGTTTCTACTTTCAGATGCAACAGAAATTTTGCGGATTGGTCAATCCGTTCGCGAGATATGGCAGTTTGGAAGTATGAAACACTTGAGAAACACAAAATTTTCGCAGTTCTGATGCTCGAAACGAATAACTAGAGCGGCCTAGGGGAAAAGTACGCATACTGTTGCAATCGGGCGAGATTCTACTTTCAGATGCAACAGAAATTTTGCGGATTGGTCGATCCGTTCGCGAGATATGGCAGTTTGGAGGTAAGAAACGCTTGAGAAACTCAAAATTTTCGCAGTTCTGATGCTCGACAAGCATAACTAGAACGGCCTAGGGGAAAAGTACGCATACCGTTGTAATCGGGCGAGTTTCTACTTTCAGATGCAACAGAAATTTTGCGGATTGGTCAATCCGTTCGCGAGATATGGCAGTTTGGAAGTATGAAACACTTGAGAAACACAAAATTTTCGCAGTTCTGATGCTCGAAACGAATAACTAGAGCGGCCTAGGGGAAAAGTACGCATACCGTTGCAATCGGGCGAGTTTCTACTTTCAGATGCATCAGAAATTTTGCGGATTGGTCAATCCGTTCGCGAGATATGGCAGGTTGGAAGTAAGAAACGCTTGAGAAACTCAAAATTTTCGCAGTTCTGATGCTCGAAACGAATAACTAGAACGGCCTAGGGGAAAAGTACGCATACCGTTGTAATCGGGCGAGTTTCTACTTTCAGATGCAACAGAAATTTTGCGGATTGGTCGATCCGATCGCGAGATATGGCAGTTTGGAGGTAAGAAACGCTTGAGAAACTCAAAATTTTCGCAGTTCTGATGCTCGACAAGCATAACTAGAACGGTCTAGGGGAAAAGTACGCATACCGTTGTAATCGGGCGAGTTTCTACTTTCAGATGCAATAGAAATTTTGCGGATTGGTCAATCCGTTCGCGAGATATGGCAGTTTGGAAGTATGAAACACTTGAGAAACACAAAATTTTCGCAGTTCTGATGCTCGAAACGAATAACTAGAGCGGCCTAGGGGAAAAGTACGCATACCGTTGTAATCGGGCGAGTTTCTACTTTCAGATACAACAGAAATTTTGCGGATTGGTCAATCCGTTCGCGAGATATGGCAGTTTGTTGGTAAGGAACGCTTGAGAAACTCAACATTTTCGCAGTTCTGATTCTCGAAACGAATAACTAGAACGGCCTAGGGGAAAAGTACGCATACCGTTGTAATCGGGCGAGTTTCTACTTTCAGATGCAACAGAAATTTTGCGGATTGGTCAATCCGTTCGCGAGATATGGCAGTTTGGAGGTAAGAAACGCTTGAGAAACTCAAAATTTTCGCAGTTCTGATGCTCGACAAGCATAACTAGAACGGTCTAGGGGAAAAGTACGCATACCGTTGTAATCGGGCGAGTTTCTACTTTCAGATGCAACAGAAATTTTGCGGATTGGTCAATCCGTTCGCGAGATATGGCAGTTTGTGGGTAAGGAACGCTTGAGAAACTCAACATTTTCGCAGTTCTGATTCTCGAAACGAATAACTAGAACGGCCTAGGGGAAAAGTACGCATACCGTTGTAATCGGGCGAGTTTCTACTTTCTGATGCAACAGAAATTTTGCGGATTGGATAATCCGTTCGCGAGATATGGCAGTTTGGAGGTAAGCAACGCTTGAGAAACCCAAAATTTTCGCAGTTCTCATGCTCGAAACGAATAACTACAACGGCCTAGGGGAAAAGTACGCATACCGTTGTAATCGGGCGAGTTTCTACTTTCAGATGCAACAGAAATTTTGCGGATTTGATAATCCGTTCGCGAGATATGGCAGTTTGGAGGTAAGCAACGCTTGAGAAACCCAAAATTTTCGCAGTTCTCATGCTCGAAACGAATAACTACAACGGCCTAGGGGAAAAGTACGCATACCGTTGTAATCGGGCGAGTTTCTACTTTCAGATGCAACAGAAATTTTGCGGATTGGTCGATCCGTTCGCGAGATATGGCAGTTTGGAGGTAAGAAACGCTTGAGAAACACAAAATTTTCGCAGTTCTGATGCTCGGCAAGCATAACTAGAACGGCCTAGGGGAAAAGTACGCAAACCGTTGTAATCGGGCGAGTTTCTACTTTCAGATGCAACAGAAATTTTGCGGATTGGTCAATCCGTTCGCGAGATATGGCAGTTTGGAAGTATGAAACACTTGAGAAACACAAAATTTTCGCAGTTCTGAGGCTCGAAACGAATAACTAGAGCGGCCTAGGGGAAAAGTACGCATACCGTTGCAATCGGGCGAGTTTCTACTTTCAGATGCATCAGAAATTTTGCGGATTGGTCAATCCGTTCGCGAGATATGGCAGTTTGTAGGTAAGAAACGGTTGAGAAACTCAACATTTTCGCAGTTCTGATGCTCGAAACGAATAACTAGAACGGCCTAGGGGAAAAGTACGCATACCGTTGTAATCGGGCGAGTTTCTACTTTCAGATGCAACAGAAGTTTTGCGGATTGGTCAATCCGTTCGCGAGATATGGCAGTTTGGAAGTATGAAACACTTGAGAAACCCAAAATTTTCGCAGTTCTCATGCTCGAAACGAATAACTACAACGGCCTAGGGGAAAAGTACGCATACCGTTGTAATCGGGCGAGTTTCTACTTTCAGATGCAACAGAAATTTTGCGGCTTGGTCGATCCGTTCGCGAGATATGGCAGTTTGGAGGTAAGAAACGCTTGAGAAACACAAAATTTTCGCAGTTCTGATGCTCGGCAAGCATAACTAGAACGGCCTAGGGGAAAAGTGCGCAAACCGTTGTAATCGGGCGAGTTTCTACTTTCAGATGCAACAGAAATTTTGCGGATTGGTCAATCCGTTCGCGAGATATGGCAGTTTGGAAGTATGAAACACTTGAGAAACACAAAATTTTCGCAGTTCTGAGGCTCGAAACGAATAACTAGAGCGGCCTAGGGGAAAAGTACGCATACCGTTGCAATCGGGCGAGTTTCTACTTTCAGATGCATCAGAAATTTTGCGGATTGTTCAATCCGTTCGCGAGATATGGCAGTTTGGAAGTAAGAAACGCTTGAGAAACTCAAAATTTTCGCAGTTCTGATGCTCGAAACGTTTAACTAGAACGGCCTAGTGGAAAAGTACGTATACCGTTGTAATCGGGCGAGTTTCTACTTTCAGATGCAACAGAAATTTTGCGGATTGGTCAATCCGTTCGCGAGATATGGCAGTTTGGAAGTATGAAACACTTGAGAAACTCAACATTTTCGCAGTTCTGATTCTCGAAACGAATAACTAGAACGGCCTAGGGGAAAAGTACGCATACCGTTGTAATCGGGCGAGTTTCTACTTTCAGATGCAACAGAAATTTTGCGGATTGGTCAATCCGTTCGCGAGATATGGCAGTTTGGAGGTAAGAAACGCTTGAGAAACTCAAAATTTTCGCAGTTCTGATGCTCGACAAGCATAACTAGAACGGTCTAGGGGAAAAGTACGCATACCGTTGTAATCGGGCGAGTTTCTACTTTCAGATGCAACAGAAATTTTGCGGATTGGTCAATCCGTTCGCGAGATATGGCAGTTTGTGGGTAAGGAACGCTTGGGAAACTCAACATTTTCGCAGTTCTGATTCTCGAAACGAATAACTAGAACGGCCTAGGGGAAAAGTACGCATACCGTTGTAATCGGGCGAGTTTCTACTTTCTGATGCAACAGAAATTTTGCGGATTGGATAATCCGTTCGCGAGATATGGCAGTTTGGAGGTAAGCAACGCTTGAGAAACCCAAAATTTTCGCAGTTCTCATGCTCGAAACGAATAACTACAACGGCCTAGGGGAAAAGTACGCATACCGTTGTAATCGGGCGAGTTTCTACTTTCAGATGCAACAGAAATTTTGCGGATTTGATAATCCGTTCGCGAGATATGGCAGTTTGGAGGTAAGCAACGCTTGAGAAACCTAAAATTTTCGCAGTTCTCATGCTCGAAACGAATAACTACAACGGCCTAGGGGAAAAGTACGCATACCCTTGTAATCGGGCGAGTTTCTACTTTCAGATGCAACAGAAATTTTGCGGATTGGTCAATCCGTTCGCGAGATATGGCAGTTTGGAGGTAAGAAACGCTTGAGAGACTCAAAATTTTCGCAGTTCTGATGCTCGAAACGAATAACTAGAACGGCCTAGGGGAAAAGTACGCATACCGTTGTAATCGGGCGAGTTTCTACTTTCAGATGCAACAGAAATTTTGCGGATTGGTCAATCCGTTCGCGAGATATGGGAGTTTGTAGGTAAGAAACGTTTGAGAAACTCAAAATTTTCACAGTTCTGATGCTCGAAACGAATAACTAGAACGGCCTAGGGGAAAAGTACGCATACCGTTGTAATCGGGCGAGTTTCTACTTTCAGATGCAACAGAAATTTTGCGGATTGGACAATCCGTTCGCGAGATATGGCAGTTTGGATGTAAGCAACGCTTGAGAAACCCAAAATTTTCGCAGTTCTCATGCTCGAAACGAATAACTACAACGGCCTAGGGGAAAGGTACGCATACCGTTGTAATCGGGCGAGTTTCTACTTTCAGATGCAACAGAAATTTTGCGGATTGGTCGATCCGTTAGCGAGATATGGCAGTTTGGAGGTAAGAAACGCTTGAGAAACTCAAAATTTTCGCAGTTCTGATGCTCGACAAGCATAACTAGAACGGTCTAGGGGAAAAGTACGCATACCGTTGTAATCGGGCGAGTTTCTACTTTCAGATGCAACAGAAATTTTGCGGATTGGTCAATCCGTTCGCGAGATATGGCAGTTTGTAGGTAAGAAACGCTTGAGAAACTCAACATTTTCGCAGTTCTGATGCTCGAAACGAATAACTAGAACGGCCTAGGGGAAAAGTACGCATACCGTTGTAATCGGGCGAGTTTCTACTTTCAGATGCAACAGAAATTTTGCGGATTGGTCAATCCGTTCGCGAGATATGGGAGTTTGTAGGTAAGAAACGCTTGAGAAACTCAAAATTTTCACAGTTCTGATGCTCGAAACGAATAACTAGAACGGTCTAGGGGAAAAGTACGCATACCGTTGTAATCGGGCGAGTTTCTACTTTCAGATGCAACAGAAATTTTGCGGATTGGTCAATCCGTTCGCGAGATATGGCAGTTTGTAGGTAAGAAACGCTTGAGAAACTCAACATTTTCGCAGTTCTGATGCTCGAAACGAATAACTAGAACGGCCTAGGGGAAAAGTACGCATACCGTTGTAATCGGGCGAGTTTCTACTTTCAGATGCAACAGAAATTTTGCGGATTGGTCAATCCGTTCGCGAGATATGGGAGTTTGTAGGTAAGAAACGCTTGAGAAACTCAAAATTTTCACAGTTCTGATGCTCGAAACGAATAACTAGAACGGCCTAGGGGAAAAGTACGCATACCGTTGTAATCGGGCGAGTTTCTACTTTCAGATGCAACAGAAATTTTGCGGATTGGTCAATCTGTTCGCGAGATATGGGAGTTTGTAGGTAAGAAACGTTTGAGAAACTCAAAATTTTCACAGTTCTGATGCTCGAAACGAATAACTAGAACGGCCTAGGGGAAAAGTACGCATACCGCTGTAATCGGGCGAGTTTCTACTTTCAGATGCAACAGAAATTTTGCGGATTGGACAATCCGTTCGCGAGATATGGCAGTTTGGATGTAAGCAACGCTTGAGAAACCCAAAATTTTCGCAGTTCTCATGCTCGAAACGAATAACTACAACGGCCTAGGGGAAAGGTACGCATACCGTTGTAATCGGGCGAGTTTCTACTTTCAGATGCAACAGAAATTTTGCGGATTGGTCGATCCGTTCGCGAGATATGGCAGTTTGGAGGTAAGAAACGCTTGAGAAACTCAAAATTTTCGCAGTTCTGATGCTCGAAACGAATAACTAGAACGGTCTAGGGGAAAAGTACGCACACCGTTGTAATCGGGCGACTTTCTACTTTCAGATGCAACAGAAATTTTGCGGATTGGTCAATCCGTTCGCGAGATATGGCAGTTTGGAGGTACGAAACGGTTGAGAAACTCAAAATTTTCACAATTCTGATGCTCGAAACGAATAACCAGAACGGCCTAGGGGAAAAGTACGCATACCGTTGTAATCGGGCGAGTCTCTACTTTCAGATGCAACAGAAGTTTTGCGGATTGGTCAATCCGTTCGCGAGATATGGCAGTTTGGAAGTATGAAACACTTGAGAAACCCAAAATTTTCGCAGTTCTCATGCTCGAAACGAATAACTACAACGGCCTAGGGGAAAAGTACGCATACCGTTGTAATCGGGCGAGTTTCTACTTTCAGATGCAACAGAAACTTTTCGGATTGGTCGATCCGTTCGCGAGATATGGCAGTTTTGGGGTAAGAAACGCTTGAGAAACTCAAAATTTTCGCAGTTCTGATGCTCGACAAGCATAACTAGAACGGTCTAGGGGAAAAGTACGCATACCGTTGTAATCGGGCGAGTTTCTACTTTCAGATGCAACAGAAATTTTGCGGATTGGTCAATCCGTTCGCGAGATATGGGAGTTTGTAGGTAAGAAACGTTTGAGAAACTCTAAATTTTCACAGTTTTGATGCTCGAAACGAATAACTAGAACGGCCTAGGGGAAAAGTACGCATACCGTTGTAATCGGGCGAGTTTCTACTTTCAGATGCAACAGAAATTTTGCGGATTGGACAATCCGTTCGCGAGATATGGCAGTTTGGATGTAAGCAACGCTTGAGAAACCCAAAATTTTCGCAGTTCTCATGCTCGAAACGAATAACTACAACGGCCTAGGGGAAAGGTACGCATACCGTTGTAATCGGGCGAGTTTCTACTTTCAGATGCAACAGAAATTTTGCGGATTGGTCGATCCGTTCGCGAGATATGGCAGTTTGGAGGTAAGAAACGCTTGAGAAACTCAAAATTTTCGCAGTTCTGATGCTCGACAAGCATAACTAGAACGGTCTAGGGGAAAAGTACGCATACCGTTGTAATCGGGCGAGTTTCTACTTTCAGATGCAACATAAATTTTGCGGATTGGTCAATCCGTTCGCGAGATATGGCAGTTTGTAGGTAAGAAACGCTTGAGAAACTCAACATTTTCGCAGTTCTGATGCTCGAAACGATTAACTAGAACGGCCTAGTGGAAAAGTACGCATACCGTTGTAATCGGGCGAGTTTCTACTTTCAGATGCAACAGAAATTTTGCGGATTGGTCAATCCGTTCGCGAGATATGGCAGTTTGGAGGTAAGAAACGCTTGAGAAACTCAAAATTTTCGCAGTTCTGATGCTCGACAAGCATAACTAGAACGGTCTAGGGGAAAAGTACGCATACCGTTGTAATCGGGCGAGTTTCTACTTTCAGATGCAACAGAAATTTTGCGGATTGGTCAATCCGTTCGCGAGATATGGCAGTTTGTAGGTAAGAAACGCTTGAGAAACTCAACATTTTCGCAGTTCTGATGCTCGAAACGAATAACTAGAACGGCCTAGGGGAAAAGTACGCATACCGTTGTAATCGGGCGAGTTTCTACTTTCAGATGCAACAGAAATTTTGTGGATTGGTCAATCCGTTCGCGAGATATGGCAGTTTGGAGGTAAGCAACGTTTGAGAAACCCAAAATTTTCGCAGTTCTCATGCTCGAAACGAATAACTACAACGGCCTAGGGGAAAAGTACGCATACCGTTGTAATCGGGCGAGTTTCTACTTTCAGATGCAACAGAAATTTTGCGGATTGGTCAATCCGTTCGCGAGATATGGCAGTTTGGAGGTAAGAAACGCTTGAGAAACTCAAAATTTTCGCAGTTCTGATGCTCGACAAGCATAACTAGAACGGTCTAGGGGAAAAGTACGCACACCGTTGTAATCGGGCGACTTTCTACTTTCAGATGCAACAGAAATTTTGCGGATTGGTCAATCCGTTCGCGAGATATGGCAGTTTGGAGGTACGAAACGGTTGAGAAACTCAAAATTTTCACAATTCTGATGCTCGAAACGAATAACCAGAACGGCCTAGGGGAAAGGTACGCATACCGTTGTAATCGGGCGAGTTTCTACTTTCAGATGCAACAGAAGTTTTGCGGATTGGTCAATCCGTTCGCGAGATATGGCAGTTTGGAAGTATGAAACACTTGAGAAACCCAAAATTTTCGCAGTTCTCATGCTCGAAACGAATAACTACAACGGCCTAGGGAAAAGTACGCATACCGTTGTAATCGGGCGAGTTTCTACTTTCAGATGCAACAGAAACTTTTCGGATTGGTCGATCCGTTCGCGAGATATGGCAGTTTTGGGGTAAGAAACGCTTGAAAAAACTACAAATTTTCGCAGTTCTGATACTCGAAACGAATAACTAGAACGGTCTAGGGGAAAACTACTCATACCGTTGTAATCGGGCGAGTTTCTACTTTCAGATGCAACAGAAATTTTGCGGATTGGTCAATCCGTTCGCGAGATATGGCAGTTTGGAGGTAAGAAACGCTTGAGAAACTCAAAATTTTCGCAGTTCTGATGCTCGAAACGAATAACTAGAACGGCCTAGGGGAAAACTACACCTACCGTTGTAATCGGGCGAGTTTCTACTTTCAGATGCAACAGAAATTTTGCGAATTGGTCAATCCGTTCGCGAGATATGGCAGTTTGGAAGTAAGAAACGCTTGAGAAACTCAAAATTTTCACAATTCTGATGCTCGAAACGAATAACCAGAACGGCCTAGGGGAAAAGTACGCATACCGTTGTAATCGGGCGAGTTTCTACTTTCAGATGCAACAGAAGTTTTGCGGATTGGTCAATCCGTTCGCGAGATATGGCAGTTTGGAAGTATGAAACACTTGAGAAACCCAAAATTTTCGCAGTTCTCATGCTCGAAACGAATAACTACAACGGCCTAGGGGAAAAGTACGCATACCGTTGTAATCGGGCGAGTTTCTACTTTCAGATGCAACAGAAACTTTTCGGATTGGTCGAACCGTTCGCGAGATATGGCAGTTTTGGGGTAAGAAACGCTTGAAAAAACTCCAAATTTTCGCAGTTCTGATACTCGAAACGAATAACTAGAACGGTCTAGGGGAAAACTACTCATACCGTTGTAATCGGGCGAGTTTCTACTTTCAGATGCAACAGAAATTTTGCGGATTGGTCAATCCGTTCGCGAGATATGGCAGTTTGTATGTAAGAAACGCTTGAGAAACTCAACATTTTCGCAGTTCTGATGCTCGAAACGAATAACTAGAACGGCCTAGGGGAAAAGTAGGCATAGCGTTGTAATCGGGCGAGTTTCTACTTTCAGATGCAACAGAAATTTTGCGGATTGGACAATCCGTTCGCGAGATATGGCAGTTTGGAGGTAAGAAACGCTTGAGAAACTCAAAATTTTCGCAGTTCTGATGCTCGACAAGCATAACTAGAACGTTCTAGGGGAAAAGTACGCATACCGTTGTAATCGGGCGAGTTTCTACTTTCAGATGCAACAGAAATTTTGCGGATTGGTCAATCCGTTCGCGAGATATGGGAGTTTGTAGGTAAGAAACGCTTGAGAAACTCAAGATTTTCACAGTTCTGATGCTCGAAACGAATAACTAGAACGGCCTAGGGGAAAAGTACGCATACCGTTGTAATCGGGCGAGTTTCTACTTTCAGATGCAACAAAAATTTTGCGGATTGGACAATCTGTTCGCGAGATATGGCAGTTTGGATGTAAGCAACGCTTGAGAAACCCAAAATTTTCGCAGTTCTCATGCTCGAAACGAATAACTACAACGGCCTAGGGGAAAGGTACGCATACCGTTGTAATCGGGCGAGTTTCTACATTCAGATGCAACAGAAATTTTGCGGACTGGTCGATCCGTTCGCGAGATATGGCAGTTTGGAGGTAAGAAACGCTTGAGAAACTCAAAATTTTCGCAGTTCTGATGCTCGACAAGCATAACTAGAACGGTCTAGGGGAAAAGTACGCATACCGTTGTAATCGGGCGAGTTTCTACTTTCAGATGCAACAGAAATTTTGCGGATTGGTCGATCCGTTCGCGAGATATGGCAGTTTGTAGGTAAGAAACGCTTGAGAAACTCAACATTTTCGCAGTTCTGATGCTCGAAACGAATAACTAGAACGGCCTAGGGGAAAAGTACGCATACCGTTGTAATCGGGCGAGCTTCTACTTTCAGATGCAACAGAAATTTTGCGGATTGGTCAATCCGTTCGCGAGATATGAGAGTTTGTAGGTAAGAAACGCTTGAGAAATTCAAAATTTTCACAGGTCTGATGCTCGAAACGAATAACTAGAACGGCCTAGGGGAAAAGTATGCACACCGTTGTAATCGGGCGAGTTTCTACTTTCAGATGCAATAGAAATTTTGCGGATTGGTCAATCCGTTCGCGAGATATGGCAGTTTGGAAGTATGAAACACTTGAGAAACACAAAATTTTCGCAGTTCTGATGCTCGAAACGAATAACTAGAGCGGCCTAGGGGAAAAGTACGCATACCGTTGCAATCGGGCGAGTTTCTACTTTCAGATGCATCAGAAATTTTGCGGATTGGTCAATCCGTTCGCGAGATATGGCAGTTTGGTAGTAAGAAACGCTTGAGAAACTCAAAATTTTCGCAGTTCTGATGCTCGAAACGATTAACTAGAACGGCCTAGTGGAAAAGTACGCATACCGTTGTAATCGGGCGAGTTTCTACTTTCAGATGCAACAGAAATTTTGCGGATTGGTCAATCCGTTCGCGAGATATGGCAGTTTGGAGGTAAGAAACGCTTGAGAAACTCAAAATTTTCGCAGTTCTGATGCTCGACGAGCATAACTAGAACCGTCTAGGGGAAAAGTACGCATACCGTTGTAATCGGGCGAGTTTCTACCTTCAGATGCAACAGAAATTTTGCGGATTGGTCAATCCGTTCGCGAGATATGGCAGTTTGTAGGTAAGAAACGCTTGAGAAACTCAAAATTTTCGCAGTTCTGATGCTCGACAAGCATAACTAGAACGTTCTAGGGGAAAAGTACGCATACCGTTGTAATCGGGCGAGTTTCTACTTTCAGATGCAACAGAAATTTTGCGGATTGGTCAATCCGTTCGCGAGATATGGGAGTTTGTAGGTAAGAAACGCTTGAGAAACTCAAGATTTTCACAGTTCTGATGCTCGAAACGAATAACTAGAACGGCCTAGGGGAAAAGTACGCATACCGTTGTAATCGGGCGAGTTTCTACTTTCAGATGCAACAAAAATTTTGCGGATTGGACAATCTGTTCGCGAGATATGGCAGTTTGGATGTAAGCAACGCTTGAGAAACCCAAAATTTTCGCAGTTCTCATGCTCGAAACGAATAACTACAACGGCCTAGGGGAAAGGTACGCATACCGTTGTAATCGGGCGAGTTTCTACATTCAGATGCAACAGAAATTTTGCGGACTGGTCGATCCGTTCGCGAGATATGGCAGTTTGGAGGTAAGAAACGCTTGAGAAACTCAAAATTTTCGCAGTTCTGATGCTCGACAAGCATAACTAGAACGGTCTAGGGGAAAAGTACGCATACCGTTGTAATCGGGCGAGTTTCTACTTTCAGATGCAACAGAAATTTTGCGGATTGGTCGATCCGTTCGCGAGATATGGCAGTTTGTAGGTAAGAAACGCTTGAGAAACTCAACATTTTCGCAGTTCTGATGCTCGAAACGAATAACTAGAACGGCCTAGGGGAAAAGTACGCATACCGTTGTAATCGGGCGAGCTTCTACTTTCAGATGCAACAGAAATTTTGCGGATTGGTCAATCCGTTCGCGAGATATGAGAGTTTGTAGGTAAGAAACGCTTGAGAAATTCAAAATTTTCACAGGTCTGATGCTCGAAACGAATAACTAGAACGGCCTAGGGGAAAAGTATGCACACCGTTGTAATCGGGCGAGTTTCTACTTTCAGATGCAATAGAAATTTTGCGGATTGGTCAATCCGTTCGCGAGATATGGCAGTTTGGAAGTATGAAACACTTGAGAAACACAAAATTTTCGCAGTTCTGATGCTCGAAACGAATAACTAGAGCGGCCTAGGGGAAAAGTACGCATACCGTTGCAATCGGGCGAGTTTCTACTTTCAGATGCATCAGAAATTTTGCGGATTGGTCAATCCGTTCGCGAGATATGGCAGTTTGGTAGTAAGAAACGCTTGAGAAACTCAAAATTTTCGCAGTTCTGATGCTCGAAACGATTAACTAGAACGGCCTAGTGGAAAAGTACGCATACCGTTGTAATCGGGCGAGTTTCTACTTTCAGATGCAACAGAAATTTTGCGGATTGGTCAATCCGTTCGCGAGATATGGCAGTTTGGAGGTAAGAAACGCTTGAGAAACTCAAAATTTTCGCAGTTCTGATGCTCGACGAGCATAACTAGAACCGTCTAGGGGAAAAGTACGCATACCGTTGTAATCGGGCGAGTTTCTACCTTCAGATGCAACAGAAATTTTGCGGATTGGTCAATCCGTTCGCGAGATATGGCAGTTTGTAGGTAAGAAACGCTTGAGAAACTCAACATTTTCGCAGTTCTGATGCTCGAAACGAATAACTAGAACGGCCTAGGGGAAAAGTACGCATACCGTTGTAATCGGGCGAGTTTCTACTTTCAGATGCAACAGAAATTTTGTGGATTGGTCAATCCGTTCGCGAGATATGGCAGTTTGGAGGTAAGCAACGTTTGAGAAACCCAAAATTTTCGCAGTTCTCATGCTCGAAACGAATAACTACAACGGCCTAGGGGAGAAGTACGCATACCGTTGTAATCGGGCGAGTTTCTACTTTCAAATGCAACAGAAATTTTGCGGATTGGTCAATCCGTTCGCGAGATATGGCAGTTTGGAGGTAAGAAACGCTTGAGAAACTCAAAATTTTCGCAGTTCTGATGCTCGACAAGCATAACTAGAACGGTCTAGGGGAAAAGTACGCACACCGTTGTAATCGGGCGACTTTCTACTTTCAGATGCAACAGAAATTTTGCGGATTGGTCAATCCGTTCGCGAGATATGGCAGTTTGGAGGTAAGAAACGCTTGAGTAACTCAAAATTTTCGCAGTTCTGATGCTCGAAACGAATAACTAGCACGGACTAGGGGAAAAGTACGCATACCGTTGTAATCGGGCGAGTTTCTACTTTCAGATGCAACAGAAATTTTGCGGATTAGTCAATCCGTTCGCGAGATATGGCAGTTTGGAGGTAAGAATCGCTTGAGAAACTCAAAATTTTCGCAGTTCTGATGCTCGGCAAGCATAACTAGAACGGTCTAGGGGAAAAGTACGCATACCGTTGTAATCGGGCGAGTTTCTACTTTCAGATGCAATAGAAATTTTGCGGATTGGTCAATCCGTTCGCGAGATATGGCAGTTTGGAAGTATGAAACACTTGAGAAACACAAAATTTTCGCAGTTCTGATGCTCGAAACGAATAAATAGAGCGGCCTAGGGGAAAAGTACGCATACCGTTGCAATCGGGCGAGTTTCTACTTTCAGATGCATCAGAAATTTTGCGGATTGGTCAATCCGTTCGCGAGATATGGCAGTTTGGAAGTAAGAAACGCTTGAGAAACTCAAAATTTTCGCAGTTCTGATGCTCGAAACGATTAACTAGAACGGCCTAGTGGAAAAGTACGCATACCGTTGTAATCGGGCGAGTTTCTACTTTCAGATGCAACAGAAATTTTGCGGATTGGTCAATCCGTTCGCGAGATATGGCAGTTTGGAGGTAAGAAACGCTTGAGAAACTCAAAATTTTCGCAGTTCTGATGCTCGACAAGCATAACTAGAACGGTCTAGGGGAAAAGTACGCATACCGTTGTAATCGGGCGAGTTTCTATTTTCAGATGCAACAGAAATTTTGCGGATTGGTCAATCCGTTCGCGAGATATGGCAGTTTGTGGGTAAGAAACGCTTGAGAAACTCAACATTTTCGCAGTTCTGATTCTCGAAACGAATAACTAGAACGGCCTAGGGGAAAAGTACGCATACCGTTGTAATCGGGCGAGTTTCTACTTTCAGATGCAACAGAAATTTTGCGGATTGGACAATCCGTTCGCGAGATATGGCAGTTTGGAGGTAAGCAACGCTTGAGAAACCCAAAATTTTCGCAGTTCTCATGCTCGAAACGAATAACTACAACGGCCTAGGGGAAAAGTACGCATACCGTTGTAATCGGGCGAGTTTCTACTTTCAGATGCAACAGAAACTTTTCGGATTGGTCGATCCGTTCGCGAGATATGGCAGTTTTGGGGTAAGAAACGCTTGAGAAACTCCAAATTTTCGCAGTTCTGATACTCGAAACGAATAACTAGAACGGTCTAGGGGAAAACTACTCATACCGTTGTAATGGGGCTAGTTTTTACTTTCTGATGCAACATGAAATTTTGCGGATTGGTCAATCCGTTCGCGAGATATGGCAGTTTGGAAGTATGAAACACTTGAGAAACCCAAAATTTTCGCAGTTCTCATGCTCGAAACGAATAACTACAACGGCCTAGGGGAAAAGTACGCATACCGTTGTAATCGGGCGAGTTTCTACTTTCAGATGCAACAGAAATTTTGCGGATTGGTCAATCCGTTCGCGAGATATGGCAGTTTGGAGGTAAGAAACGCTTGAGAAACTCAAAATTTTCGCAGTTCTGATGCTCGACAAGCATAACTAGAACGGTCTAGGGGAAAAGTACGGACACCGTTGTAATCGGGCGACTTTCTACTTTCAGATGCAACAGAAATTTTGCGGATTGGTCAATCCGTTCGCGAGATATGGCAGTTTGGAGGTAAGAAACGCTTGAGAAACTCAAAATTTTCGCAGTTCCGATGCTCGACAAGCATAACTAGAACGTTCTAGGGGGAAAGTAGGCATACCGTTGTAATCGGGCGACTTTCTACTTTCAGATGCAACAGAAATTTTGCGGATTGGTCAATCCGTTCGCGAGATATGGCAGTTTGGAGGTAAGAAACGGTTGAGAAACTCAAAATTTTCACAGTTCTGATGCTCGAAACGAATAACCAGAACGGCCTAGGGGAAAAGTACGCATACCGTTGTAATCGGGCGAGTTTCTACTTTCAGATGCAACAGAAATTTTGCGGATTGGTCAATCCGTTCGCGAGATATGGCAGTTTGGAAGTATGAAACACTTGAGAAACACAAAATTTTCGGAGTTCTGATGCTCGACAAGCATAACTAGAACGTTCTAGGGGAAAAGTACGCATACCGTTGTAATCGGGCGACTTTCTACTTTCAGATGGAACAGAAATTTTGCGGATTGGTCAATCCGTTCGCGAGATATGGCAGTTTGGAGGTAAGAAACGCTTGAGAAACTCAAAATTTTCGCAGTTCTGATGCTCGACAAGCATAACTAGAACGTTCTAGGGGAAAAGTAGGCATACCGTTGTAATCGGGCGACTTTCTACTTTCAGATGCAACAGAAATTTTGCGGATTGGTCAATCCGTTCGCGAGATATGGCAGTTTGGAGGTAAGAAACGGTTGAGAAACTCAAAATTTTCACAGTTCTGATGCTCGAAACGAATAACCAGAACGGCCTAGGGGAAAAGTACGCATACCGTTGTAATCGGGCGAGTTTCTACTTTCAGATGCAACAGAAATTTTGCGGATTGGTCAATCCGTTCGCGAGATATGGCAGTTTGGAAGTATGAAACACTTGAGAAACACAAAATTTTCGGAGTTCTGATGCTCGAAACGAATAACTAGAGCGGCCTAGGGGAAAAGTACGCATACCGTTGTAATCGGGCGAGTTTCTACTTTCAGATGCATCAGAAATTTTGCGGATTGGTCAATCCGTTCGCGAGATATGGCAGTTTGGAAGTAAGAAACGCTTGGGGGACTCAAAATTTTCGCAGTTCTCATGCTCGAAACGAATAACTAAAACGGCCTACGGGAAAAGTACGCATACCGGTGTAATCGGGCGAGTTTCTACTTTCAGATGCAACAGAAATTTTGCGGATTGGTCAATCCGTTCGCGAGATATGGCAGTTTGGAAGTATGAAACACTTGAGAAACACAAAATTTTCGGAGTTCTGATGCTCGAAACGAATAACTAGAGCGGCCTAGGGGAAAAGTACGCATACCGTTGTAATCGGGCGAGTTTCTACTTTCAGATGCATCAGAAATTTTGCGGATTGGTCAATCCGTTCGCGAGATATGGCAGTTTGGAAGTAAGAAACGCTTGAGGGACTCAAAATTGTCGCAATTCTGATGCTCGAAACGATTAACTAGAACGGCCTAGGGGAAAAGTACGCATACCGTTGTAATCGGGCGAGTTTCTACTTTCAGATGCAACAGAAATTTTGCGGATTGGTCAATCCGTTCGCGAGATATGGCAGTTTGGAAGTAAGAAACGCTTGAGAAACTCAAAATTTTCGCAGTTCTGATGCTCGAAACGAATAACTAGAACGGCCTAGGGGAAACGTACGCATACCGTTGTATACGGGCGAGTTTCTACTTTCAGATGCAACAGAAATTTTGCGGATTGTTCAATCCGTTCGCGAGATATGGCACTTTGGAGGTAAGCAACGCTTGAGAAACCCAAAATTTTCGCAGTTCTCATGCTCGAAACGAATAACTAAAACGGCCTACGGGAAAAGTACGCATACCGTTGTAATCGGGCGAGTTTCTACTTTCAGATGCAACAGAAATTTTGCGGATTGGTCAATCCGTTCGCGAGATATGGCATTTTGTAGGTAAGAAACGCTTGAGAAACTCAAAATTTTCGCAGTTCTGATGCTCGACAAGCATAACTAGAACGTTCTAGGGGAAAAGTACGCATACCGTTGTAATCGGGCGACTTTCTACTTTCAGATGGAACAGAAATTTTGCGGATTGGTCAATCCGTTCGCGAGATATGGCAGTTTGGAGGTAAGAAACGCTTGAGAAACTCAAAATTTTCGCAGTTCTGATGCTCGACAAGCATAACTAGAACGTTCTAGGGGAAAAGTACGCATACCGTTGTAATCGGGCGACTTTCTACTTTCAGATGGAACAGAAATTTTGCGGATTGGTCAATCCGTTCGCGAGATATGGCAGTTTGGAGGTAAGAAACGCTTGAGAAACTCAAAATTTTCGCAGTTCTGATGCTCGAAACGAATAACTAGAACGGACTAGGAGAAAAGTACGCATACCGTTGTAATCGGGCGAGTTTCTACTTTCAGATGCAACAGAAATTTTGCGGATTGGTCAATCCGTTCGCGAGATATGGCAGTTTGGAGGTAAGAAACGCTTGAGAAATTCAAAATTTTCGCAGTTCTGATGCTCGAAACGAATAACTAGAACGGCCTAGGGGAAAAGTACGCATACCTTTGTAATCGGGCGAGTTTCTACTTTCAGATGCAACAGAAGTTTTGCGGATTAGTCAATCCGTTCGCGAGATATGGCAGTTTGGAGGTAAGAAACGCTTGAGAAACTCAAAATTTTCGCAGTTCTGATGCTCGAAACGAATAACTAGAGCGGCCTAGGGGAAAAGTACGCATACCGTTGTAATCGGGCGAGTTTCTACTTTCAGATGCATCAGAAATTTTGCGGATTGGTCAATCCGTTCGCGAGATATGGCAGTTTGGAGGTAAGAAACGCTTGAGAAACTCAAAATTTTCGCAGTTCTGATGCTCGACAAGCATAACTAGAACGGTCTAGGGGAAAAGTACGCATACCGTTGTAATCGGGCGAGTTTCTACTTTCAGATGCAACAGAAATTTTGCGGATTGGTCAATCCGTTCGCGAGATATGGCAGTTTGGAGGTAAGAAACGCTTGAGAAACTCAAAATTTTCGCAGTTCTGATGCTCGACAAGCATAACTAGAACGTTCTAGGGGAAAAGTAGGCATACCGTTGTAATCGGGCGACTTTCTACTTTCAGATGCAACAGAAATTTTGCGGATTGGTCAATCCGTTCGCGAGATATGGCAGTTTGGAGGTAAGAAACGGTTGAGAAACTCAAAATTTTCACAGTTCTGATGCTCGAAACGAATAACCAGAACGGCCTAGGGGAAAAGTACGCATACCGTTGTAATCGGGCGAGTTTCTACTTTCAAATGCAACAGAAATTTTGCGGATTGGTCAATCCGTTCGCGAGATATGGCAGTTTGGAAGTATGAAACACTTGAGAAACACAAAATTTTCGGAGTTCTGATGCTCGAAACGAATAACTAGAGCGGCCTAGGGGAAAAGTACGCATACCGTTGTAATCGGGCGAGTTTCTACTTTCAGATGCATCAGAAATTTTGCGGATTGGTCAATCCGTTCGCGAGATATGGCAGTTTGGAAATAAGAAACGCTTGAGAGACTCAAAATTTTCGCAGTTCTGATGCTCGAAACGATTAACTAGAACGGCCAAGGGGAAAAGTACGCATACCGTTGTAATCGGGCGAGTTTCTACTTTCAGATGCAACAGAAATTTTGCGGATTGGTCAATCCGTTCGCGAGATATGGCAGTTTGGAAGTAAGAAACGCTTGAGAAACTCAAAATTTTCGCAGTTCTGATGCTCGAAACGAATAACTAGAACGGCCTAGGGGAAACGTACGCATACCGTTGTATACGGGCGAGTTTCTACTTTCAGATGCAACAGAAATTTTGCGGATTGGTCAATCCGTTCGCGAGATATGGCAGTTTCGAGGTAAGCAACGCTTGAGAAACCCAAAATTTTCGCAGTTCTCATGCTCGAAACGAATAACTAAAACGGCCTACGGGAAAAGTACGCATACCGTTGTAATCGGGCGACTTTCTACTTTCAGATGCAACAGAAATTTTGCGGATTGGTCAATCCGTTCGCGAGATATGGCAGTTTGGAGGTAAGAAACGGTTGAGAAACTCAAAATTTTCACAGTTCTGATGCTCGAAACGAATAACCAGAACGGCCTAGGGGAAAAGTACGCATACCGTTGTAATCGGGCGAGTTTCTACTTTCAGATGCAACAGAAATTTTGCGGATTGGTCAATCCGTTCGCGAGATATGGCAGTTTGGAAGTATGAAACACTTGAGAAACACAAAATTTTCGGAGTTCTGATGCTCGAAACGAATAACTAGAGCGGCCTAGGGGAAAAGTACGCATACCGTTGTAATCGGGCGAGTTTCTACTTTCAGATGCATCAGAAATTTTGCGGATTGGTCAATCCGTTCGCGAGATATGGCAGTTTGGAAATAAGAAACGCTTGAGAGACTCAAAATTTTCGCAGTTCTGATGCTCGAAACGATTAACTAGAACGGCCTAGGGGAAAAGTACGCATACCGTTGTAATCGGGCGAGTTTCTACTTTCAGATGCAACAGAAATTTTGCGGATTGGTCAATCCGTTCGCGTGATATGGCAGTTTGGAAGTAAGAAACGCTTGAGAAACTCAAAATTTTCGCAGTTCTGATGCTCGAAACGAATAACTAGAACGGCCTAGGGGAAACGTACGCATACCGTTGTATACGGGCGAGTTTCTACTTTCAGATGCAACAGAAATTTTGCGGATTGGTCAATCCGTTCGCGAGATATGGCAGTTTCGAGGTAAGCAACGCTTGAGAAACCCAAAATTTTCGCAGTTCTCATGCTCGAAACGAATAACTAAAACGGCCTACGGGAAAAGTACGCATACCGTTGTAATCGGGCGAGTTTCTACTTTCAGATGCAACAGAAATTTTGCGGATTGGTCAATCCGTTCGCGAGATATGGCATTTTGTAGGTAAGAAACGCTTGAGAAACTCAAAATTTTCGCAGTTCTGATGCTCGACAAGCATAACTAGAACGTTCTAGGGGAAAAGTACGCATACCGTTGTAATCGGGCGACTTTCTACTTTCAGATGGAACAGAAATTTTGCGGATTGGTCAATCCGTTCGCGAGATATGGCAGTTTGGAGGTAAGAAACGCTTGAGAAACTCAAAATTTTCGCAGTTCTGATGCTCGACAAGCATAACTAGAACGTTCTAGGGGAAAAGTACGCATACCGTTGTAATCGGGCGACTTTCTACTTTCAGATGGAACAGAAATTTTGCGGATTGGTCAATCCGTTCGCGAGATATGGCAGTTTGGAGGTAAGAAACGCTTGAGAAACTCAAAATTTTCGCAGTTCTGATGCTCGAAACGAATAACTAGAACGGACTAGGAGAAAAGTACGCATACCGTTGTAATCGGGCGAGTTTCTACTTTCAGATGCAACAGAAATTTTGCGGATTGGTCAATCCGTTCGCGAGATATGGCAGTTTGGAGGTAAGAAACGCTTGAGAAACTCAAAATTTTCGCAGTTCTGATGCTCGACAAGCATAACTAGAACGTTCTAGGGGAAAAGTACGCATACCGTTGTAATCGGGCGACTTTCTACTTTCAGATGGAACAGAAATTTTGCGGATTGGACAATCCGTTCGCGAGATATGGCAGTTTGGAGGTAAGAAACGCTTGAGAAACTCAAAATTTTCGCAGTTCTGATGCTCGAAACGAATAACTAGAACGGACTAGGAGAAAAGTACGCATACCGTTGTAATCGGGCGAGTTTCTACTTTCAGATGCAACAGAAATTTTGCGGATTGGTCAATCCGTTCGCGAGATATGGCAGTTTGGAGGTAAGAAACGCTTGAGAAACTCAAAATTTTCGCAGTTCTGATGCTCGACAAGCATAACTAGAACGTTCTAGGGGAAAAGTAGGCATACCGTTGTAATCGGGCGACTTTCTACTTTCAGATGCAACAGAAATTTTGCGGATTGGTCAATCCGTTCGCGAGATATGGCAGTTTGGAGGTAAGAAACGGTTGAGAAACTCAAAATTTTCACAGTTCTGATGCTCGAAACGAATAACCAGAACGGCCTAGGGGAAAAGTACGCATACCGTTGTAATTGGGCGAGTTTCTACTTTCAGATGCAACAGAAATTTTGCGGATTGGTCAATCCGTTCGCGAGATATGGCAGTTTGGAAGTATGAAACACTTGAGAAACACAAAATTTTCGGAGTTCTGATGCTCGAAACGAATAACTAGAGCGGCCTAGGGGAAAAGTACGCATACCGTTGTAATCGGGCGAGTTTCTACTTTCAGATGCATCAGAAATTTTGCGGATTGGTCAATCCGTTCGCGAGATATGGCAGTTTGGAGGTAAGAAACGCTTGAGAAACTCAAAATTTTCGCAGTTCTGATGCTCGACAAGCATAACTAGAACGTTCTAGGGGAAAAGTAGGCATACCGTTGTAATCGGGCGACTTTCTACTTTCAGATGCAACAGAAATTTTGCGGATTGGTCAATCCGTTCGCGAGATATGGCAGTTTGGAGGTAAGAAACGGTTGAGAAACTCAAAATTTTCACAGTTCTGATGCTCGAAACGAATAACCAGAACGGCCTAGGGGAAAAGTACGCATACCGTTGTAATCGGGCGAGTTTCTACTTTCAAATGCAACAGAAATTTTGCGGATTGGTCAATCCGTTCGCGAGATATGGCAGTTTGGAAGTATGAAACACTTGAGAAACACAAAATTTTCGGAGTTCTGATGCTCGAAACGAATAACTAGAGCGGCCTAGGGGAAAAGTACGCATACCGTTGTAATCGGGCGAGTTTCTACTTTCAGATGCATCAGAAATTTTGCGGATTGGTCAATCCGTTCGCGAGATATGGCAGTTTGGAAATAAGAAACGCTTGAGAGACTCAAAATTTTCGCAGTTCTGATGCTCGAAACGATTAACTAGAACGGCCAAGGGGAAAAGTACGCATACCGTTGTAATCGGGCGAGTTTCTACTTTCAGATGCAACAGAAATTTTGCGGATTGGTCAATCCGTTCGCGAGATATGGCAGTTTGGAAGTAAGAAACGCTTGAGAAACTCAAAATTTTCGCAGTTCTGATGCTCGAAACGAATAACTAGAACGGCCTAGGGGAAACGTACGCATACCGTTGTATACGGGCGAGTTTCTACTTTCAGATGCAACAGAAATTTTGCGGATTGGTCAATCCGTTCGCGAGATATGGCAGTTTCGAGGTAAGCAACGCTTGAGAAACCCAAAATTTTCGCAGTTCTCATGCTCGAAACGAATAACTAAAACGGCCTACGGGAAAAGTACGCATACCGTTGTAATCGGGCGACTTTCTACTTTCAGATGCAACAGAAATTTTGCGGATTGGTCAATCCGTTCGCGAGATATGGCAGTTTGGAGGTAAGAAACGGTTGAGAAACTCAAAATTTTCACAGTTCTGATGCTCGAAACGAATAACCAGAACGGCCTAGGGGAAAAGTACGCATACCGTTGTAATCGGGCGAGTTTCTACTTTCAGATGCAACAGAAATTTTGCGGATTGGTCAATCCGTTCGCGAGATATGGCAGTTTGGAAGTATGAAACACTTGAGAAACACAAAATTTTCGGAGTTCTGATGCTCGAAACGAATAACTAGAGCGGCCTAGGGGAAAAGTACGCATACCGTTGTAATCGGGCGAGTTTCTACTTTCAGATGCATCAGAAATTTTGCGGATTGGTCAATCCGTTCGCGAGATATGGCAGTTTGGAAATAAGAAACGCTTGAGAGACTCAAAATTTTCGCAGTTCTGATGCTCGAAACGATTAACTAGAACGGCCTAGGGGAAAAGTACGCATACCGTTGTAATCGGGCGAGTTTCTACTTTCAGATGCAACAGAAATTTTGCGGATTGGTCAATCCGTTCGCGTGATATGGCAGTTTGGAAGTAAGAAACGCTTGAGAAACTCAAAATTTTCGCAGTTCTGATGCTCGAAACGAATAACTAGAACGGCCTAGGGGAAACGTACGCATACCGTTGTATACGGGCGAGTTTCTACTTTCAGATGCAACAGAAATTTTGCGGATTGGTCAATCCGTTCGCGAGATATGGCAGTTTCGAGGTAAGCAACGCTTGAGAAACCCAAAATTTTCGCAGTTCTCATGCTCGAAACGAATAACTAAAACGGCCTACGGGAAAAGTACGCATACCGTTGTAATCGGGCGAGTTTCTACTTTCAGATGCAACAGAAATTTTGCGGATTGGTCAATCCGTTCGCGAGATATGGCATTTTGTAGGTAAGAAACGCTTGAGAAACTCAAAATTTTCGCAGTTCTGATGCTCGACAAGCATAACTAGAACGTTCTAGGGGAAAAGTACGCATACCGTTGTAATCGGGCGACTTTCTACTTTCAGATGGAACAGAAATTTTGCGGATTGGTCAATCCGTTCGCGAGATATGGCAGTTTGGAGGTAAGAAACGCTTGAGAAACTCAAAATTTTCGCAGTTCTGATGCTCGACAAGCATAACTAGAACGTTCTAGGGGAAAAGTACGCATACCGTTGTAATCGGGCGACTTTCTACTTTCAGATGGAACAGAAATTTTGCGGATTGGTCAATCCGTTCGCGAGATATGGCAGTTTGGAGGTAAGAAACGCTTGAGAAACTCAAAATTTTCGCAGTTCTGATGCTCGAAACGAATAACTAGAACGGACTAGGAGAAAAGTACGCATACCGTTGTAATCGGGCGAGTTTCTACTTTCAGATGCAACAGAAATTTTGCGGATTGGTCAATCCGTTCGCGAGATATGGCAGTTTGGAGGTAAGAAACGCTTGAGAAACTCAAAATTTTCGCAGTTCTGATGCTCGACAAGCATAACTAGAACGTTCTAGGGGAAAAGTACGCATACCGTTGTAATCGGGCGACTTTCTACTTTCAGATGGAACAGAAATTTTGCGGATTGGACAATCCGTTCGCGAGATATGGCAGTTTGGAGGTAAGAAACGCTTGAGAAACTCAAAATTTTCGCAGTTCTGATGCTCGAAACGAATAACTAGAACGGACTAGGAGAAAAGTACGCATACCGTTGTAATCGGGCGAGTTTCTACTTTCAGATGCAACAGAAATTTTGCGGATTGGTCAATCCGTTCGCGAGATATGGCAGTTTGGAGGTAAGAAACGCTTGAGAAACTCAAAATTTTCGCAGTTCTGATGCTCGACAAGCATAACTAGAACGTTCTAGGGGAAAAGTAGGCATACCGTTGTAATCGGGCGACTTTCTACTTTCAGATGCAACAGAAATTTTGCGGATTGGTCAATCCGTTCGCGAGATATGGCAGTTTGGAGGTAAGAAACGGTTGAGAAACTCAAAATTTTCACAGTTCTGATGCTCGAAACGAATAACCAGAACGGCCTAGGGGAAAAGTACGCATACCGTTGTAATTGGGCGAGTTTCTACTTTCAGATGCAACAGAAATTTTGCGGATTGGTCAATCCGTTCGCGAGATATGGCAGTTTGGAAGTATGAAACACTTGAGAAACACAAAATTTTCGGAGTTCTGATGCTCGAAACGAATAACTAGAGCGGCCTAGGGGAAAAGTACGCATACCGTTGTAATCGGGCGAGTTTCTACTTTCAGATGCATCAGAAATTTTGCGGATTGGTCAATCCGTTCGCGAGATATGGCAGTTTGGAAATAAGAAACGCTTGAGAGACTCAAAATTTTCGCAGTTCTGATGCTCGAAACGATTAACTAGAACGGCCTAGGGGAAAAGTACGCATACCGTTGTAATCGGGCGAGTTTCTACTTTCAGATGCAACAGAAATTTTGCGGATTGGTCAATCCGTTCGCGAGATATGGCAGTTTGGAAGTAAGAAACGCTTGAGAAACTCAAAATTTTCGCAGTTCTGATGCTCGAAACGAATAACTAGAACGGCCTAGGGGAAACGTACGCATACCGTTGTATACGGGCGAGTTTCTACTTTCAGATGCAACAGAAATTTTGCGGATTGGTCAATCCGCTCGCGAGATATGGCAGTTTCGAGGTAAGCAACGCTTGAGAAACCCAAAATTTTCGCAGTTCTCATGCTCGAAACGAATAACTAAAACGGCCTACGGGAAAAGTACGCATACCGTTGTAATCGGGCGAGTTTCTACTTTCAGATGCAACAGAAATTTTGCGGATTGGTCAATCCGTTCGCGAGATATGGCAGTTTGGAAGTATGAAACACTTGAGAAACACAAAATTTTCGGAGTTCTGATGCTCGAAACGAATAACTAGAGCGGCCTAGGGGAAAAGTACGCATACCGTTGTAATCGGGCGACTTTCTACTTTCAGATGGAACAGAAATTTTGCGGATTGGTCAATCCGTTCGCGAGATATGGCAGTTTGGAGGTAAGAAACGCTTGAGAAACTCAAAATTTTCGCAGTTCTGATGCTCGAAACGAATAACTAGAACGGACTAGGAGAAAAGTACGCATACCGTTGTAATCGGGCGAGTTTCTACTTTCAGATGCAACAGAAATTTTGCGGATTGGTCAATCCGTTCGCGAGATATGGCAGTTTGGAGGTAAGAAACGCTTGAGAAACTCAAAATTTTCGCAGTTCTGATGCTCGACAAGCATAACTAGAACGTTCTAGGGGAAAAGTAGGCATACCGTTGTAATCGGGCGAGTTTCTACTTTCAGATGCAACAGAAATTTTGCGGATTGGTCAATCCGTTCGCGAGATATGGCAGTTTGGAGGTAAGAAACGCTTGAGAAACTCAAAATTTTCGCAGTTCTGATGCTCGAAACGAATAACTAGAGCGGCCTAGGGGAAAAGTACGCATACCGTTGTAATCGGGCGAGTTTCTACTTTCAGATGCATCAGAAATTTTGCGGATTGGTCAATCCGTTCGCGAGATATGGCAGTTTGGAAATAAGAAACGCTTGAGAGACTCAAAATTTTCGCAGTTCTGATGCTCGAAACGATTAACTAGAACGGCCTAGGGGAAAAGTACGCATACCGTTGTAATCGGGCGAGTTTCTACTTTCAGATGCAACAGAAATTTTGCGGATTGGTCAATCCGTTCGCGAGATATGGCAGTTTGGAAGTAAGAAACGCTTGAGAAACTCAAAATTTTCGCAGTTCTGATGCTCGAAACGAATAACTAGAACGGCCTAGGGGAAACGTACGCATACCGTTGTATACGGGCGAGTTTCTACTTTCAGATGCAACAGAAATTTTGCGGATTGGTCAATCCGTTCGCGAGATATGGCAGTTTCGAGGTAAGCAACGCTTGAGAAACCCAAAATTTTCGCAGTTCTCATGCTCGAAACGAATAACTAAAACGGCCTACGGGAAAAGTACGCATACCGTTGTAATCGGGCGAGTTTCTACTTTCAGATGCAACAGAAATTTTGCGGATTGGTCAATCCGTTCGCGAGATATGGCATTTTGTAGGTAAGAAACGCTTGAGAAACTCAAAATTTTCGCAGTTCTGATGCTCGACAAGCATAACTAGAACGTTCTAGGGGAAAAGTACGCATACCGTTGTAATCGGGCGACTTTCTACTTTCAGATGGAACAGAAATTTTGCGGATTGGTCAATCCGTTCGCGAGATATGGCAGTTTGGAGGTAAGAAACGCTTGAGAAACTCAAAATTTTCGCAGTTCTGATGCTCGACAAGCATAACTAGAACGTTCTAGGGGAAAAGTACGCATACCGTTGTAATCGGGCGACTTTCTACTTTCAGATGGAACAGAAATTTTGCGGATTGGTCAATCCGTTCGCGAGATATGGCAGTTTGGAGGTAAGAAACGCTTGAGAAACTCAAAATTTTCGCAGTTCTGATGCTCGAAACGAATAACTAGAACGGACTAGGAGAAAAGTACGCATACCGTTGTAATCGGGCGAGTTTCTACTTTCAGATGCAACAGAAATTTTGCGGATTGGTCAATCCGTTCGCGAGATATGGCAGTTTGGAGGTAAGAAACGCTTGAGAAACTCAAAATTTTCGCAGTTCTGATGCTCGACAAGCATAACTAGAACGTTCTAGGGGAAAAGTACGCATACCGTTGTAATCGGGCGACTTTCTACTTTCAGATGGAACAGAAATTTTGCGGATTGGTCAATCCGTTCGCGAGATATGGCAGTTTGGAGGTAAGAAACGCTTGAGAAACTCAAAATTTTCGCAGTTCTGATGCTCGAAACGAATAACTAGAACGGACTAGGAGAAAAGTACGCATACCGTTGTAATCGGGCGAGTTTC
Source organism: Ptiloglossa arizonensis (assembly GCF_051014685.1). Classification (NCBI taxonomy): domain Eukaryota; kingdom Metazoa; phylum Arthropoda; class Insecta; order Hymenoptera; family Colletidae; genus Ptiloglossa; species Ptiloglossa arizonensis. The sequence continues at coordinate 55,873 of NW_027479117.1, forward strand.
TACTTTCAGATGCAACAGAAATTTTGCGGATTGGTCAATCCGTTCGCGAGATATGGCAGTTTGGAGGTAAGAAACGCTTGAGAAACTCAAAATTTTCGCAGTTCTGATGCTCGACAAGCATAACTAGAACGTTCTAGGGGAAAAGTAGGCATACCGTTGTAATCGGGCGACTTTCTACTTTCAGATGCAACAGAAATTTTGCGGATTGGTCAATCCGTTCGCGAGATATGGCAGTTTGGAGGTAAGAAACGGTTGAGAAACTCAAAATTTTCACAGTTCTGATGCTCGAAACGAATAACCAGAACGGCCTAGGGGAAAAGTACGCATACCGTTGTAATCGGGCGAGTTTCTACTTTCAGATGCAACAGAAATTTTGCGGATTGGTCAATCCGTTCGCGAGATATGGCAGTTTGGAAGTATGAAACACTTGAGAAACACAAAATTTTCGGAGTTCTGATGCTCGAAACGAATAACTAGAGCGGCCTAGGGGAAAAGTACGCATACCGTTGTAATCGGGCGAGTTTCTACTTTCAGATGCATCAGAAATTTTGCGGATTGGTCAATCCGTTCGCGAGATATGGCAGTTTGGAAATAAGAAACGCTTGAGAGACTCAAAATTTTCGCAGTTCTGATGCTCGAAACGATTAACTAGAACGGCCTAGGGGAAAAGTACGCATACCGTTGTAATCGGGCGAGTTTCTACTTTCAGATGCAACAGAAATTTTGCGGATTGGTCAATCCGTTCGCGAGATATGGCAGTTTGGAAGTAAGAAACGCTTGAGAAACTCAAAATTTTCGCAGTTCTGATGCTCGAAACGAATAACTAGAACGGCCTAGGGGAAACGTACGCATACCGTTGTATACGGGCGAGTTTCTACTTTCAGATGCAACAGAAATTTTGCGGATTGGTCAATCCGTTCGCGAGATATGGCAGTTTCGAGGTAAGCAACGCTTGAGAAACCCAAAATTTTCGCAGTTCTCATGCTCGAAACGAATAACTAAAACGGCCTACGGGAAAAGTACGCATACCGTTGTAATCGGGCGAGTTTCTACTTTCAGATGCAACAGAAATTTTGCGGATTGGTCAATCCGTTCGCGAGATATGGCAGTTTGGAAGTATGAAACACTTGAGAAACACAAAATTTTCGCAGTTCTGATGCTCGAAACGAATAACTAGAACGGACTAGGAGAAAAGTACGCATACCGTTGTAATCGGGCGAGTTTCTACTTTCAGATGCAACAGAAATTTTGCGGATTGGTCAATCCGTTCGCGAGATATGGCAGTTTGGAGGTAAGAAACGCTTGAGAAATTCAAAATTTTCGCAGTTCTGATGCTCGAAACGAATAACTAGAACGGCCTAGGGGAAAAGTACGCATACCTTTGTAATCGGGCGAGTTTCTACTTTCAGATGCAACAGAAGTTTTGCGGATTAGTCAATCCGTTCGCGAGATATGGCAGTTTGGAGGTAAGAAACGCTTGAGAAACTCAAAATTTTCGCAGTTCTGATGCTCGAAACGAATAACTAGAGCGGCCTAGGGGAAAAGTACGCATACCGTTGTAATCGGGCGAGTTTCTACTTTCAGATGCATCAGAAATTTTGCGGATTGGTCAATCCGTTCGCGAGATATGGCAGTTTGGAGGTAAGAAACGCTTGAGAAACTCAAAATTTTCGCAGTTCTGATGCTCGACAAGCATAACTAGAACGGTCTAGGGGAAAAGTACGCATACCGTTGTAATCGGGCGAGTTTCTACTTTCAGATGCAACAGAAATTTTGCGGATTGGTCAATCCGTTCGCGAGATATGGCAGTTTGGAGGTAAGAAACGCTTGAGAAACTCAAAATTTTCGCAGTTCTGATGCTCGAAACGAATAACTACAACGGCCTACGGGAAAAGTACGCATACCGTTGTAATCGGGCGAGTTTCTACTTTCAGATGCAACAGAAATTTTGCGGATTGGTCAATCCGTTCGCGAGATATGGCAGTTTGGAGGTAAGAAACGCTTGAGAAACTCAAAATTTTCGCAGTTCTGATGCTCGACAAGCATAACTAGAACGGTCTAGGGGAAAAGTACGCATACCGTTGTAATCGGGCGAGTTTCTACTTTCAGATGCAACAGAAATTTTGCGGATTGGTCAATCCGTTCGCGAGATATGGCAGTTTGGAGGTAAGAAACGCTTGAGAAACTCAAAATTTTCGCAGTTCTGATGCTCGACAAGCATAACTAGAACGTTCTAGGGGAAAAGTAGGCATACCGTTGTAATCGGGCGACTTTCTACTTTCAGATGCAACAGAAATTTTGCGGATTGGTCAATCCGTTCGCGAGATATGGCAGTTTGGAGGTAAGAAACGGTTGAGAAACTCAAAATTTTCACAGTTCTGATGCTCGAAACGAATAACCAGAACGGCCTAGGGGAAAAGTACGCATACCGTTGTAATCGGGCGAGTTTCTACTTTCAGATGCAACAGAAATTTTGCGGATTGGTCAATCCGTTCGCGAGATATGGCAGTTTGGAAGTATGAAACACTTGAGAAACACAAAATTTTCGGAGTTCTGATGCTCGAAACGAATAACTAGAGCGGCCTAGGGGAAAAGTACGCATACCGTTGTAATCGGGCGAGTTTCTACTTTCAGATGCATCAGAAATTTTGCGGATTGGTCAATCCGTTCGCGAGATATGGCAGTTTGGAAATAAGAAACGCTTGAGAGACTCAAAATTTTCGCAGTTCTGATGCTCGAAACGATTAACTAGAACGGCCTAGGGGAAAAGTACGCATACCGTTGTAATCGGGCGAGTTTCTACTTTCAGATGCAACAGAAATTTTGCGGATTGGTCAATCCGTTCGCGAGATATGGCAGTTTGGAAGTAAGAAACGCTTGAGAAACTCAAAATTTTCGCAGTTCTGATGCTCGAAACGAATAACTAGAACGGCCTAGGGGAAACGTACGCATACCGTTGTATACGGGCGAGTTTCTACTTTCAGATGCAACAGAAATTTTGCGGATTGGTCAATCCGTTCGCGAGATATGGCAGTTTCGAGGTAAGCAACGCTTGAGAAACCCAAAATTTTCGCAGTTCTCATGCTCGAAACGAATAACTAAAACGGCCTACGGGAAAAGTACGCATACCGTTGTAATCGGGCGAGTTTCTACTTTCAGATGCAACAGAAATTTTGCGGATTGGTCAATCCGTTCGCGAGATATGGCATTTTGTAGGTAAGAAACGCTTGAGAAACTCAAAATTTTCGCAGTTCTGATGCTCGACAAGCATAACTAGAACGTTCTAGGGGAAAAGTACGCATACCGTTGTAATCGGGCGACTTTCTACTTTCAGATGGAACAGAAATTTTGCGGATTGGTCAATCCGTTCGCGAGATATGGCAGTTTGGAGGTAAGAAACGCTTGAGAAACTCAAAATTTTCGCAGTTCTGATGCTCGACAAGCATAACTAGAACGTTCTAGGGGAAAAGTACGCATACCGTTGTAATCGGGCGACTTTCTACTTTCAGATGGAACAGAAATTTTGCGGATTGGTCAATCCGTTCGCGAGATATGGCAGTTTGGAGGTAAGAAACGCTTGAGAAACTCAAAATTTTCGCAGTTCTGATGCTCGAAACGAATAACTAGAACGGACTAGGAGAAAAGTACGCATACCGTTGTAATCGGGCGAGTTTCTACTTTCAGATGCAACAGAAATTTTGCGGATTGGTCAATCCGTTCGCGAGATATGGCAGTTTGGAGGTAAGAAACGCTTGAGAAACTCAAAATTTTCGCAGTTCTGATGCTCGACAAGCATAACTAGAACGTTCTAGGGGAAAAGTACGCATACCGTTGTAATCGGGCGACTTTCTACTTTCAGATGGAACAGAAATTTTGCGGATTGGTCAATCCGTTCGCGAGATATGGCAGTTTGGAGGTAAGAAACGCTTGAGAAACTCAAAATTTTCGCAGTTCTGATGCTCGAAACGAATAACTAGAACGGACTAGGAGAAAAGTACGCATACCGTTGTAATCGGGCGAGTTTCTACTTTCAGATGCAACAGAAATTTTGCGGATTGGTCAATCCGTTCGCGAGATATGGCAGTTTGGAGGTAAGAAACGCTTGAGAAACTCAAAATTTTCGCAGTTCTGATGCTCGACAAGCATAACTAGAACGTTCTAGGGGAAAAGTAGGCATACCGTTGTAATCGGGCGACTTTCTACTTTCAGATGCAACAGAAATTTTGCGGATTGGTCAATCCGTTCGCGAGATATGGCAGTTTGGAGGTAAGAAACGGTTGAGAAACTCAAAATTTTCACAGTTCTGATGCTCGAAACGAATAACCAGAACGGCCTAGGGGAAAAGTACGCATACCGTTGTAATCGGGCGAGTTTCTACTTTCAGATGCAACAGAAATTTTGCGGATTGGTCAATCCGTTCGCGAGATATGGCAGTTTGGAAGTATGAAACACTTGAGAAACACAAAATTTTCGGAGTTCTGATGCTCGAAACGAATAACTAGAGCGGCCTAGGGGAAAAGTACGCATACCGTTGTAATCGGGCGAGTTTCTACTTTCAGATGCATCAGAAATTTTGCGGATTGGTCAATCCGTTCGCGAGATATGGCAGTTTGGAAATAAGAAACGCTTGAGAGACTCAAAATTTTCGCAGTTCTGATGCTCGAAACGATTAACTAGAACGGCCTAGGGGAAAAGTACGCATACCGTTGTAATCGGGCGAGTTTCTACTTTCAGATGCAACAGAAATTTTGCGGATTGGTCAATCCGTTCGCGAGATATGGCAGTTTGGAAGTAAGAAACGCTTGAGAAACTCAAAATTTTCGCAGTTCTGATGCTCGAAACGAATAACTAGAACGGCCTAGGGGAAACGTACGCATACCGTTGTATACGGGCGAGTTTCTACTTTCAGATGCAACAGAAATTTTGCGGATTGGTCAATCCGTTCGCGAGATATGGCAGTTTCGAGGTAAGCAACGCTTGAGAAACCCAAAATTTTCGCAGTTCTCATGCTCGAAACGAATAACTAAAACGGCCTACGGGAAAAGTACGCATACCGTTGTAATCGGGCGAGTTTCTACTTTCAGATGCAACAGAAATTTTGCGGATTGGTCAATCCGTTCGCGAGATATGGCAGTTTGGAAGTATGAAACACTTGAGAAACACAAAATTTTCGGAGTTCTGATGCTCGAAACGAATAACTAGAGCGGCCTAGGGGAAAAGTACGCATACCATTGTAATCGGGCGACTTTCTACTTTCAGATGGAACAGAAATTTTGCGGATTGGTCAATCCGTTCGCGAGATATGGCAGTTTGGAGGTAAGAAACGCTTGAGAAACTCAAAATTTTCGCAGTTCTGATGCTCGACAAGCATAACTAGAACGTTCTAGGGGAAAAGTACGCATACCGTTGTAATCGGGCGACTTTCTACTTTCAGATGGAACAGAAATTTTGCGGATTGGTCAATCCGTTCGCGAGATATGGCAGTTTGGAGGTAAGAAACGCTTGAGAAACTCAAAATTTTCGCAGTTCTGATGCTCGAAACGAATAACTAGAACGGACTAGGAGAAAAGTACGCATACCGTTGTAATCGGGCGAGTTTCTACTTTCAGATGCAACAGAAATTTTGCGGATTGGTCAATCCGTTCGCGAGATATGGCAGTTTGGAGGTAAGAAACGCTTGAGAAATTCAAAATTTTCGCAGTTCTGATGCTCGAAACGAATAACTAGAACGGCCTAGGGGAAAAGTACGCATACCTTTGTAATCGGGCGAGTTTCTACTTTCAGATGCAACAGAAGTTTTGCGGATTAGTCAATCCGTTCGCGAGATATGGCAGTTTGGAGGTAAGAAACGCTTGAGAAACTCAAAATTTTCGCAGTTCTGATGCTCGAAACGAATAAGTAGAGCGGCCTAGGGGAAAAGTACGCATACCGTTGTAATCGGGCGAGTTTCTACTTTCAGATGCATCAGAAATTTTGCGGATTGGTCAATCCGTTCGCGAGATATGGCAGTTTGGAGGTAAGAAACGCTTGAGAAACTCAAAATTTTCGCAGTTCTGATGCTCGACAAGCATAACTAGAACGGTCTAGGGGAAAAGTACGCATACCGTTGTAATCGGGCGAGTTTCTACTTTCAGATGCAACAGAAATTTTGCGGATTGGTCAATCCGTTCGCGAGATATGGCAGTTTGGAGGTAAGAAACGCTTGAGAAACTCAAAATTTTCGCAGTTCTGATGCTCGAAACGAATAACTACAACGGCCTACGGGAAAAGTACGCATACCGTTGTAATCGGGCGAGTTTCTACTTTCAGATGCAACAGAAATTTTGCGGATTGGTCAATCCGTTCGCGAGATATGGCAGTTTGGAGGTAAGAAACGCTTGAGAAACTCAAAATTTTCGCAGTTCTGATGCTCGACAAGCATAACTAGAACGGTCTAGGGGAAAAGTACGCATACCGTTGTAATCGGGCGAGTTTCTACTTTCAGATGCAACAGAAATTTTGCGGATTGGTCAATCCGTTCGCGAGATATGGCAGTTTGGAGGTAAGAAACGCTTGAGAAACTCAAAATTTTCGCAGTTCTGATGCTCGACAAGCATAACTAGAACGTTCTAGGGGAAAAGTAGGCATACCGTTGTAATCGGGCGACTTTCTACTTTCAGATGCAACAGAAATTTTGCGGATTGGTCAATCCGTTCGCGAGATATGGCAGTTTGGAGGTAAGAAACGGTTGAGAAACTCAAAATTTTCACAGTTCTGATGCTCGAAACGAATAACCAGAACGGCCTAGGGGAAAAGTACGCATACCGTTGTAATCGGGCGAGTTTCTACTTTCAGATGCAACAGAAATTTTGCGGATTGGTCAATCCGTTCGCGAGATATGGCAGTTTGGAAGTATGAAACACTTGAGAAACACAAAATTTTCGGAGTTCTGATGCTCGAAACGAATAACTAGAGCGGCCTAGGGGAAAAGTACGCATACCGTTGTAATCGGGCGAGTTTCTACTTTCAGATGCATCAGAAATTTTGCGGATTGGTCAATCCGTTCGCGAGATATGGCAGTTTGGAAATAAGAAACGCTTGAGAGACTCAAAATTTTCGCAGTTCTGATGCTCGAAACGATTAACTAGAACGGCCTAGGGGAAAAGTACGCATACCGTTGTAATCGGGCGAGTTTCTACTTTCAGATGCAACAGAAATTTTGCGGATTGGTCAATCCGTTCGCGAGATATGGCAGTTTGGAAGTAAGAAACGCTTGAGAAACTCAAAATTTTCGCAGTTCTGATGCTCGAAACGAATAACTAGAACGGCCTAGGGGAAACGTACGCATACCGTTGTATACGGGCGAGTTTCTACTTTCAGATGCAACAGAAATTTTGCGGATTGGTCAATCCGTTCGCGAGATATGGCAGTTTCGAGGTAAGCAACGCTTGAGAAACCCAAAATTTTCGCAGTTCTCATGCTCGAAACGAATAACTAAAACGGCCTACGGGAAAAGTACGCATACCGTTGTAATCGGGCGAGTTTCTACTTTCAGATGCAACAGAAATTTTGCGGATTGGTCAATCCGTTCGCGAGATATGGCATTTTGTAGGTAAGAAACGCTTGAGAAACTCAAAATTTTCGCAGTTCTGATGCTCGACAAGCATAACTAGAACGTTCTAGGGGAAAAGTACGCATACCGTTGTAATCGGGCGACTTTCTACTTTCAGATGGAACAGAAATTTTGCGGATTGGTCAATCCGTTCGCGAGATATGGCAGTTTGGAGGTAAGAAACGCTTGAGAAACTCAAAATTTTCGCAGTTCTGATGCTCGACAAGCATAACTAGAACGTTCTAGGGGAAAAGTACGCATACCGTTGTAATCGGGCGACTTTCTACTTTCAGATGGAACAGAAATTTTGCGGATTGGTCAATCCGTTCGCGAGATATGGCAGTTTGGAGGTAAGAAACGGTTGAGAAACTCAAAATTTTCACAGTTCTGATGCTCGAAACGAATAACCAGAACGGCCTAGGGGAAAAGTACGCATACCGTTGTAATCGCGCGAGTTTCTACTTTCAGATGCAACAGAAGTTTTGCGGTTTGGTCAATCCGTTCGCGAGATATGGCAGTTTGGAAGTATGAAACACTTGAGAAACACAAAATTTTCGCAGTTCTGATGCTCGAAACGAATAACTAGAGCGGCCTAGGGGAAAAGTACGCATACTGTTGTAATCGGGCGAGTTTCTACTTTCAGATGCATCAGAAATTTTGCGGATTGGTCAATCCGTTCGCGAGATATGGCAGTTTGGAGGTAAGAAACGCTTGAGAAATTCAAAATTTTCGCAGTTCTGATGCTCGAAACGAATAACTAGAACGGCCTAGGGGAAAAGTACGCATACCTTTGTAATCGGGCGAGTTTCTACTTTCAGATGCAACAGAAGTTTTGCGGATTAGTCAATCCGTTCGCGAGATATGGCAGTTTGGAGGTAAGAAACGCTTGAGAAACTCAAAATTTTCGCAGTTCTGATGCTCGACAAGCATAACTAGAACGTTCTAGGGGAAAAGTACGCATACCGTTGTAATCGGGCGACTTTCTACTTTCAGATGCAACAGAAGTTTTGCGGTTTGGTCAATCCGTTCGCGAGATATGGCAGTTTGGAAGTATGAAACACTTGAGAAACACAAAATTTTCGCAGTTCTGATGCTCGAAACGAATAACTAGAACGGTCTAGGGGAAAAGTACGCATACCGTTGTAATCGGGCGAGTTTCTACTTTAAGATGCATCAGAAATTTTGCGGATTGGACAATCCGTTCGCGAGATGTGGCAGTTTGTATGTGAGAAACGCTTGAGAAACTCAAAATTTTCGCAGTTCTGATGCTCGAAACGAATAACTAGAACGGCCTAGGGGAAAAGTACGCATACCGTTGTAATCGGGCGAGTTTCTACGTTCAGATGCAACAGAAATTTTGCGGATTGGTCAATCCGTTCGCGAGATATGGCAGTTTGGAGGTCAGAAACGCTTGAGAAACTCAAAATTTTCGCAGTTCTGATGCTCGAAACGAATAACCAGAACGGCCTAGGGGAAAAGTACGCATACCGTTGTAATCGGGCGAGTTTCTACTTTCAGATGCAACAGAAATTTTGCGGATTAGTCAATCCGTTCGCGAGATATGGCAGTTTTGGAGGTAAGCAACGCTTGAGAAACCCAAAATTTTCGCAGTTCTCATGCTCGAAGCGAATAAATACAACGGCCTAGGGGAAAAGTACGCATACCGTTGTAATCGGGCGAGTTTCTACTTTCAGATGCAACAGAAATTTTGCGGATTGGACAATCCGTTCGCGAGATATGGCAGTTTGGAGGTATGAAACGCTTGAGAAACTCAACATTTTCGCAGTTCTGATGCTCGACAAGCATAACTAGAACGGTCTAGGGGAAAAGTACGCATACTGTTGTAATCGGGCGACTTCTACTTTAAGATGCAACAGAAATTTTGCGGATTGGTCAATCCGTTCGCGAGATATGGCAGTTTGGAGGTAAGAAACGGTTGAGAAACTCAAAATTATCACAGTTCTGATGCTCGAAACGAGTAACCGGAACGGCCTAGGGGGAAAAGTACGCATACCGTTGTAATCGGGCGAGTTTCTACTTTCAGATGCAACAGAAATTTTGCGGATTGGTCCATCTGTTCGCGAGATATGGCAGTTTGGAGGTAAGCAACGCTTGAGAAACCCAAAATTTTCGCAGTTCTCATGCTCGAAGCGAATAACTACAACGGCCTAGGGGAAAAGTACGCATACCGTTGTAATCGGGCGAGTTTCTACTTTCAGATGCAACAGAAATTTTGCGGATTGGACAAACCGTTCGCGAGATATGGCAGTTTGGAGGTATGAAACGCTTGAGAAACTCAAAATTTTCGCAGTTCTGATGCTCGACAAGCATAACTAGAACGGACTAGGGGAAAAGTACGCATACCGTTGTAATCGGGCGACTTTCTACTTTCAGATGCAACAGAAATTTTGGGGATTGGTCAATCCGTTCGCGAGATATGGCAGTTTGGAGGTCAGAAACGCTTGAGAAACTCAAAATTTTCGCAGTTCTGATGCTGGAAACGAATAACTAGAACGGCCTAGGGGAAAAGTACGCATACCGTTGTAATCGGGCGAGTTTCTACTTTCAGATGCAACAGAAATTTTGCGGATTGGTCAATCCGTTCGCGAGATATGGCAGGTTGGAGGTAAGAAACGCTTGAGAAACTCAACATTTTCGCAGTTCTGATGCTCGACAAGCATAACTAGAACGGTCTAGGGGAAAGGTACGCATACTGTTGTAATCGGGCGACTTTCTACTTTCAGATGCAACAGAAATTTTGCGGATTGGTCAATCCGTTCGCGAGATATGGCAGTTTGGAGGTAAGAAACGGTTGAGAAACTCAAAATTATCACAGTTCTGATGTTCGAAACGAATAACCAGAACGGCCAAGGGGAAAAGTACGCATACCGTTGTAATCGGGCGAGTTTCTACTTTCAGATGCAACAGAAATTTGGCGGATTAGTCCAATCCGTTCGCGAGATATGGCAGTTTGGAAGTAAGAAACGCTTGAGAAACTCAAAATTTTCGCAGTTCTGATGCTCGACAAGCATAACTAGAACGGTCTAGGGGAAAAGTACGCATACCGTTGTAATCGGGCGAGTTTCTACTTTCAGATGCAACAGAAATTTTGCGGATTGGTCAATCCGTTCGCGAGATATGGCAGTTTGGAGGTAAGAAACGCTTGAGAAACTCAACATTTTCGCAGTTCTGATGCTCGACATGCATAACTAGAACGGTCTAGGGGAAAAGTACGCATACCGTTGTAATCGGGCGACTTTCTACTTTCAGATGCAACAGAAATTTTGCGGATTGGTCAATCCGTTCGCGAGATATGGCAGTTTGGAAGTAAGAAACGCTTGAGAAACTCAAAATTTTCGCAGTTCTGATGCTCGACAAGCATGACTAGAACGGTCTAGGGGAAAAGTACGCATACCGTTGTAATCGGGCGAGTTTCTACTTTCAGATGCAACAGAAATTTTGCGGATTGGTCAATCCGTTCGCGAGATATGGCAGTTTGGAGGTAAGAAACGCTTGAGAAACTCAACATTTTCGCAGTTCTGATGCTCGACATGCATAACTAGAACGGTCTAGGGGAAAGGTACGCATACTGTTGTAATCGGGCGACTTTCTACTTTCAGATGCAACAGAAATTTTGCGGATTGGTCAATCCGTTCGCGAGATATGGCAGTTTGGAGGTAAGAAATGGTTGAGAAACTCAAAATTATCACAGTTCTGATGTTCGAAACGAATAACCAGAACGGCCAAGGGGAAAAGTACGCATACCGTTGTAATCGGGCGAGTTTCTACTTTCAGATGCAACAGAAATTTTGCGGATTTGTCAATCCGTTCGCGAGATATGGCAGTTTGGAGGTAAGAAACGGTTGAGAAACTCAAAATGTTCACAGTTCTGATGCTCGAAACGAATAACCAGAACGGCCTAGGGGAAAAGTACGCATACCGTTGTAATCGGGCGAGTTTCTACTTTCAGATGCAACAGAAATTTTGCGGATTAGTCAATCCGTTCGCGAGATATGGCAGTTTGGAGGTAAGAAACGCTTGAGAAACTCAAAATTTTCGCAGTTCTGATGCTCGAAACGAATAACTAGAACGGACTAGGGGAAAAGTACGCATATCGTTGTAATCGGGCGAGTATCTACTTTCAGATGCAACAGAAATTTTGCGGATTGGTCAATCCGTTCGCGAGATATGGCAGTTTGGAGGTAAGAAACGCTTGAGAAACTCAACATTTTCGCAGTTCTGATGCTCGACAAGCATAACTAGAACGGTCTAGGGGAAAAGTACGCATACTGTTGTAATCGGGCGACTTTCTACTTTAAGATGCAACAGAAATTTTGCGGATTGGTCAATCCGTTCGCGAGATATGGCAGTTTGGAGGTAAGAAACGGTTGAGAAACTCAAAATTATCACAGTTCTGATGTTCGAAACGAATAACCAGAACGGCCAAGGGGAAAAGTACGCATACCGTTGTAATCGGGCGAGTTTCTACTTTCAGATGCAACACAAAAATTTGGCGGATTAGTCAATCCGTTCGCGAGATATGGCAGTTTGGAAGTAAGAAACGCTTGAGAAACTCAAAATTTTCGCAGTTCTGATGCTCGACAAGCATAACTAGAACGGTCTAGGGGAAAAGTACGCATACCGTTGTAATCGGGCGAGTTTCTACTTTCAGATGCAACAGAAATTTTGCGGATTGGTCAATCCGTTCGCGAGATATGGCAGTTTGGAGGTAAGAAACGCTTGAGAAACTCAAAATTTTCGCAGTTCTGATGCTCGACAAGCATAACTAGAACGGTCTAGGGGAAAAGTACGCATACCGTTGTAATCGGGCGAGTTTCTACTCTCAGATGCAACAGAAACTTTGGGGATTGGTCAATCCGTTCGCGAGATATGGCAGTTTGGAGGTAAGAAACGCTTGAGAAACTCAAAATTTTCGCAGTTCTGATGCTCGAAACGTATAACTAGAACGGACTAGGGGAATAGTACGCATACCGTTGTAATCGGGCGAGTTTCTACGTTCAGATGCAACAGAAATTTTGCGGATTGGTCAATCCGTTCGCGAGATATGGCAGTTTGGAGGTCAGAAACGCTTGAGAAACTCAAAATTTTCGCAGTTCTGATGCTCGAAACGAATAACCAGAACGGCCTAGGGGAAAAGTACGCATACCGTTGTAATCGGGCGAGTTTCTACTTTCAGATGCAACAGAAATTTTGCGGATTAGTCAATCCGTTCGCGAGATATGGCAGTTTGGAGGTAAGCAACGCTTGAGAAACCCAAAATTTTCGCAGTTCTCATGCTCGAAGCGAATAACTACAACGGCCTAGGGGAAAAGTACGCATACCGTTGTAATCGGGCGAGTTTCTACTTTCAGATGCAACAGAAATTTTGCGGATTGGACAATCCGTTCGCGAGATATGGCAGTTTGGAGGTATGAAACGCTTGAGAAACTCAACATTTTCGCAGTTCTGATGCTCGACAAGCATAACTAGAACGGTCTAGGGGAAAAGTACGCATACTGTTGTAATCGGGCGACTTTCTACTTTAAGATGCAACAGAAATTTTGCGGATTGGTCAATCCGTTCGCGAGATATGGCAGTTTGGAGGTAAGAAACGGTTGAGAAACTCAAAATTATCACAGTTCTGATGCTCGAAACGAGTAACCGGAACGGCCTAGGGGAAAAGTACGCATACCGTTGTAATCGGGCGAGTTTCTACTTTCAGATGCAACAGAAATTTTGCGGATTGGTCAATCTGTTCGCGAGATATGGCAGTTTGGAGGTAAGCAACGCTTGAGAAACCCAAAATTTTCGCAGTTCTCATGCTCGAAGCGAATAACTACAACGGCCTAGGGGAAAAGTACGCATACCGTTGTAATCGGGCGAGTTTCTACTTTCAGATGCAACAGAAATTTTGCGGATTGGACAATCCGTTCGCGAGATATGGCAGTTTGGAGGTATGAAACGCTTGAGAAACTCAAAATTTTCGCAGTTCTGATGCTCGACAAGCATAACTAGAACGGACTAGGGGAAAAGTACGCATACCGTTGTAATCGGGCGACTTTCTACTTTCAGATGCAACAGAAATTTTGGGGATTGGTCAATCCGTTCGCGAGATATGGCAGTTTGGAGGTCAGAAACGCTTGAGAAACTCAAAATTTTCGCAGTTCTGATGCTGGAAACGAATAACTAGAACGGCCTAGGGGAAAAGTACGCATACCGTTGTAATCGGGCGAGTTTCTACTTTCAGATGCAACAGAAATTTTGCGGATTGGTCAATCCGTTCGCGAGATATGGCAGGTTGGAGGTAAGAAACGCTTGAGAAACTCAACATTTTCGCAGTTCTGATGCTCGACAAGCATAACTAGAACGGTCTAGGGGAAAGGTACGCATACTGTTGTAATCGGGCGACTTTCTACTTTCAGATGCAACAGAAATTTTGCGGATTGGTCAATCCGTTCGCGAGATATGGCAGTTTGGAGGTAAGAAACGGTTGAGAAACTCAAAATTATCACAGTTCTGATGTTCGAAACGAATAACCAGAACGGCCAAGGGGAAAAGTACGCATACCGTTGTAATCGGGCGAGTTTCTACTTTCAGATGCAACAGAAATTTGGCGGATTAGTCAATCCGTTCGCGAGATATGGCAGTTTGGAAGTAAGAAACGCTTGAGAAACTCAAAATTTTCGCAGTTCTGATGCTCGACAAGCATAACTAGAACGGTCTAGGGGAAAAGTACGCATACCGTTGTAATCGGGCGAGTTTCTACTTTCAGATGCAACAGAAATTTTGCGGATTGGTCAATCCGTTCGCGAGATATGGCAGTTTGGAGGTAAGAAACGCTTGAGAAACTCAACATTTTCGCAGTTCTGATGCTCGACATGCATAACTAGAACGGTCTAGGGGAAAAGTACGCATACCGTTGTAATCGGGCGACTTTCTACTTTCAGATGCAACAGAAATTTTGCGGATTGGTCAATCCGTTCGCGAGATATGGCAGTTTGGAGGTAAGAAACGGTTGAGAAACTCAAAATTATCACAGTTCTGATGTTCGAAACGAATAACCAGAACGGCCAAGGGGAAAAGTACGCATACCGTTGTAATCGGGCGAGTTTCTACTTTCAGATGCAACAGAAATTTTGCGGATTGGTCAATCCGTTCGCGAGATATGGCAGTTTGGAGGTAAGAAACGCTTGAGAAACTCAAAATTTTCGCAGTTCTGATGCTCGACAAGCATAACTATAACGGTCTAGGGGAAAAGTACGCATACCGTTGTAATCGGGCGAGATTCTACTTTCAGATGCAACAGAAATTTTGCGGATTAGTCAATCCGTTCGCGAGATATGGCAGTTTGGAGGTAAGAAACGCTTGAGAAACTCAAAATTTTCGCAGTTCTGATGCTCGACAAGCATAACTAGAACGGTCTAGGGGAAAAGTACGCATACCGTTGTAATCGGGCGAGTTTCTACTCTCAGATGCAACAGAAATTTTGGGGATTGGTCAATCCGTTCGCGAGATATGGCAGTTTGGAGGTAAGAAACGCTTGAGAAACTCAAAATTTTCGCAGTTCTGATGCTCGAAACGTATAACTAGAACGGACTAGGGGAATAGTACGCATACCGTTGTAATCGGGCGAGTTTCTACTTTCAGATGCAACAGAAATTTTGCGGATTAGTCAATCCGTTCGCGAGATATGGCAGTTTGGAGGTAAGAAACGCTTGAGAAACTCAAAATTATCACAGTTCTGATGTTCGAAACGAATAACCAGAACGGCCAAGGGGAAAAGTACGCATACCGTTGTAATCGGGCGAGTTTCTACTTTCAGATGCAACAGAAATTTTGCGGATTAGTCAATCCGTTCGCGAGATATGGCAGTTTGGAAGTAAGAAACGCTTGAGAAACTCAAAATTTTCGCAGTTCTGATGCTCGACAAGCATAACTAGAACGGTCTAGGGGAAAAGTACGCATACCGTTGTAATCGGGCGAGATTCTACTTTCAGATGCAACAGAAATTTTGCGGATTGGTCAATCCGTTCGCGAGATATGGCAGTTTGTAGGTAAGAAACGCTTGAGAAACTCAACATTTTCGCAGTTCTGATGCTCGAAACGAATAACTAGAACGGCCTAGGGGAAAAGTACGCATACCGTTGTAATCGGGCGAGTTTCTACTTTCAGATGCAACAGAAATTTTGCGGATTGGTCAATCCGTTCGCGAGATATGGCAGTTTGGAGGTAAGAAACGCTTGAGAAACTCAAAATTTTCGCAGTTCTGATGCTCGACAAGCATAACTATAACGGTCTAGGGGAAAAGTACGCATACCGTTGTAATCGGGCGAGATTCTACTTTCAGATGCAACAGAAATTTTGCGGATTAGTCAATCCGTTCGCGAGATATGGCAGTTTGGAGGTAAGAAACGCTTGAGAAACTCAAAATTTTCGCAGTTCTGATGCTCGAAATGAATAAATAGAACGGCCTAGGGGAAAAGTACGCATACCGTTGTAATTGGGCGAGTTTCTACTTTCAGATGCAACAGAAATTTTGCGGAGTAGTCAATCCGTTCGCGAGATATGGCAGTTTGGAGGTAAGAAACGCTTGAGAAACTCAAAATTTTCGCAGTTCTGATGCTCGAAATGAATAAATAGAACGGCCTAGGGGAAAAGTACGCATACCGTTGTAATCGGGCGACTTTCTACTTTCAGATGCAACAGAAATTTTGCGGATTTGTCAATCCGTTCGCGAGATATGGCAGTTTGGAGGTAAGAAACGGTTGAGAAACTCAAAATTTTCACAGTTCTGATGCTCGAAACAAATAACCAGAACGGCCTAGGGGAAAAGTACGCGTACCGTTGTAATCGGGCGAGTTTCTACTTTCAGATGCAACAGAAATTTTGCGGATTAGTCAATCCGTTCGCGAGATATGGCAGTTTGGAGGTAAGAAACGCTTGAGAAACTCAAAATTTTCGCAGTTCTGATGCTCGAAACGAATAACTAGAACGGACTAGGGGAAAAGTACGCATACCGTTGTAATCGGGCGAGTTTCTACTTTCAGATGCAACAGAAATTTTGCGGATTGGTCAATCCGTTCGCGAGATATGGCAATTTGGAGGTAAGAAACGCTTGAGAAACTCAACATTTTCGCAGTTCTGATGCTCGACAAGCATAACTAGAACGGTCTAGGGGAAAAGTACGCATACTGTTGTAATCGGGCGACTTTCTACTTTAAGATGCAACAGAAATTTTGCGGATTGGTCAATCCGTTCGCGAGATATGGCAGTTTGGAGGTAAGAAACGGTTGAGAAACTCAAAATTATCACAGTTCTGATGTTCGAAACGAATAACCAGAACGGCCAAGGGGAAAAGTACGCATACCGTTGTAATCGGGCGAGTTTCTACTTTCAGATGCAACACAAAAATTTGGCGGATTAGTCAATCCGTTCGCGAGATATGGCAGTTTGGAAGTAAGAAACGCTTGAGAAACTCAAAATTTTCGCAGTTCTGATGCTCGACAAGCATAACTAGAACGGTCTAGGGGAAAAGTACGCATACCGTTGTAATCGGGCGAGTTTCTACGTTCAGATGCAACAGAAATTTTGCGGATTGGTCAATCCGTTCGCGAGATATGGCAGTTTGGAGGTCAGAAACGCTTGAGAAACTTAAAATTTTCGCAGTTCTGATGCTCGAAACGAATAACTAGAACGGCCTAGGGGAAAAGTACGCATACCGTTGTAATCGGGCGAGTTTCTACTTTCAGATGCAACAGAAATTTTGCGGATTAGTCAATCCGTTCGCGAGATATGGCAGTTTGGAGGTAAGAAACGCTTGAGAAACTCAAAATTTTCGCAGTTCTGATGCTCGAAATGAATAAATAGAACGGCCTAGGGGAAAAGTACGCATACCGTTGTAATCGGGCGAGTTTCTACTTTCAGATGCAACAGAAATTTTGCGCATTAGTCAATCCGTTCGCGAGATATGGCAGTTTGGAGGTAAGAAACGCTTGAGAAACTCAAAATTTTCGCAGTTCTGATGCTCGAAATGAATAAAAAGAACGGCCTAGGGGAAAAGTACGCATACCGTTGTAATCGGGCGACTTTCTACTTTCAGATGCAACAGAAATTTTGCGGATTTGTCAATCCGTTCGCGAGATATGGCAGTTTGGAGGTAAGAAACGGTTGAGAAACTCAAAATTTTCACAGTTCTGATGCTCGAAACGAATAACCAGAACGGCCTAGGGGAAAAGTACGCATACCGTTGTAATCGGGCGAGTTTCTACTTTCAGATGCAACAGAAATTTTGCGGATTAGTCAATCCGTTCGCGAGATATGGCAGTTTGGAGGTAAGAAACGCTTGAGAAACTCAAAATTTTCGCAGTTCTGATGCTCGAAACGAATAACTAGAACGGACTAGGGGAAAAGTACGCATATCGTTGTAATCGGGCGAGTTTCTACTTTCAGATGCAACAGAAATTTTGCGGATTGGTCAATCCGTTCGCGAGATATGGCAGTTTGGAGGTAAGAAACGCTTGAGAAACTCAACATTTTCGCAGTTCTGATGCTCGACAAGCATAACTAGAACGGTCTAGGGGAAAAGTACGCATACTGTTGTAATCGGGCGACTTTCTACTTTAAGATGCAACAGAAATTTTGCGGATTGGTCAATCCGTTCGCGAGATATGGCAGTTTGGAGGTAAGAAACGGTTGAGAAACTCAAAATTATCACAGTTCTGATGTTCGAAACGAATAACCAGAACGGCCAAGGGGAAAAGTACGCATACCGTTGTAATCGGGCGAGTTTCTACTTTCAGATGCAACAGAAATTTTGCGGATTGGTCAATCCGTTCGCGAGATATGGCAGTTTGGAGGTAAGAAACGCTTGAGAAACTCAACATTTTCGCAGTTCTGATGCTCGACAAGCATAACTAGAACGGTCTAGGGGAAAAGTACGCATACCGTTGTAATCGGGCGAGATTCTACTTTCAGATGCAACAGAAATTTTGCGGATTGGTCAATCCGTTCGCGAGATATGGCAGTTTGTAGGTAAGAAACGCTTGAGAAACTCAACATTTTCGCAGTTCTGATGCTCGAAACGAATAACTAGAACGGCCTAGGGGAAAAGTACGCATACCGTTGTAATCGGGCGAGTTTCTACTTTCAGATGCAACAGAAATTTTGCGGATTGGTCAATCCGTTCGCGAGATATGGCAGTTTGGAGGTAAGAAACGCTTGAGAAACTCAAAATTTTCGCAGTTCTGATGCTCGACAAGCATAACTATAACGGTCTAGGGGAAAAGTACGCATACCGTTGTAATCGGGCGAGATTCTACTTTCAGATGCAACAGAAATTTTGCGGATTAGTCAATCCGTTCGCGAGATATGGCAGTTTGGAGGTAAGAAACGCTTGAGAAACTCAAAATTTTCGCAGTTCTGATGCTCGAAATGAATAAATAGAACGGCCTAGGGGAAAAGTACGCATACCGTTGTAATTGGGCGAGTTTCTACTTTCAGATGCAACAGAAATTTTGCGGAGTAGTCAATCCGTTCGCGAGATATGGCAGTTTGGAGGTAAGAAACGCTTGAGAAACTCAAAATTTTCGCAGTTCTGATGCTCGAAATGAATAAATAGAACGGCCTAGGGGAAAAGTACGCATACCGTTGTAATCGGGCGACTTTCTACTTTCAGATGCAACAGAAATTTTGCGGATTTGTCAATCCGTTCGCGAGATATGGCAGTTTGGAGGTAAGAAACGGTTGAGAAACTCAAAATTTTCACAGTTCTGATGCTCGAAACAAATAACCAGAACGGCCTAGGGGAAAAGTACGCGTACCGTTGTAATCGGGCGAGTTTCTACTTTCAGATGCAACAGAAATTTTGCGGATTAGTCAATCCGTTCGCGAGATATGGCAGTTTGGAGGTAAGAAACGCTTGAGAAACTCAAAATTTTCGCAGTTCTGATGCTCGAAACGAATAACTAGAACGGACTAGGGGAAAAGTACGCATACCGTTGTAATCGGGCGAGTTTCTACTTTCAGATGCAACAGAAATTTTGCGGATTGGTCAATCCGTTCGCGAGATATGGCAATTTGGAGGTAAGAAACGCTTGAGAAACTCAACATTTTCGCAGTTCTGATGCTCGACAAGCATAACTAGAACGGTCTAGGGGAAAAGTACGCATACTGTTGTAATCGGGCGACTTTCTACTTTAAGATGCAACAGAAATTTTGCGGATTGGTCAATCCGTTCGCGAGATATGGCAGTTTGGAGGTAAGAAACGGTTGAGAAACTCAAAATTATCACAGTTCTGATGTTCGAAACGAATAACCAGAACGGCCAAGGGGAAAAGTACGCATACCGTTGTAATCGGGCGAGTTTCTACTTTCAGATGCAACACAAAAATTTGGCGGATTAGTCAATCCGTTCGCGAGATATGGCAGTTTGGAAGTAAGAAACGCTTGAGAAACTCAAAATTTTCGCAGTTCTGATGCTCGACAAGCATAACTAGAACGGTCTAGGGGAAAAGTACGCATACCGTTGTAATCGGGCGAGTTTCTACGTTCAGATGCAACAGAAATTTTGCGGATTGGTCAATCCGTTCGCGAGATATGGCAGTTTGGAGGTCAGAAACGCTTGAGAAACTTAAAATTTTCGCAGTTCTGATGCTCGAAACGAATAACTAGAACGGCCTAGGGGAAAAGTACGCATACCGTTGTAATCGGGCGAGTTTCTACTTTCAGATGCAACAGAAATTTTGCGGATTAGTCAATCCGTTCGCGAGATATGGCAGTTTGGAGGTAAGAAACGCTTGAGAAACTCAAAATTTTCGCAGTTCTGATGCTCGAAATGAATAAATAGAACGGCCTAGGGGAAAAGTACGCATACCGTTGTAATCGGGCGAGTTTCTACTTTCAGATGCAACAGAAATTTTGCGCATTAGTCAATCCGTTCGCGAGATATGGCAGTTTGGAGGTAAGAAACGCTTGAGAAACTCAAAATTTTCGCAGTTCTGATGCTCGAAATGAATAAAAAGAACGGCCTAGGGGAAAAGTACGCATACCGTTGTAATCGGGCGACTTTCTACTTTCAGATGCAACAGAAATTTTGCGGATTTGTCAATCCGTTCGCGAGATATGGCAGTTTGGAGGTAAGAAACGGTTGAGAAACTCAAAATTTTCACAGTTCTGATGCTCGAAACGAATAACCAGAACGGCCTAGGGGAAAAGTACGCATACCGTTGTAATCGGGCGAGTTTCTACTTTCAGATGCAACAGAAATTTTGCGGATTAGTCAATCCGTTCGCGAGATATGGCAGTTTGGAGGTAAGAAACGCTTGAGAAACTCAAAATTTTCGCAGTTCTGATGCTCGAAACGAATAACTAGAACGGACTAGGGGAAAAGTACGCATATCGTTGTAATCGGGCGAGTTTCTACTTTCAGATGCAACAGAAATTTTGCGGATTGGTCAATCCGTTCGCGAGATATGGCAGTTTGGAGGTAAGAAACGCTTGAGAAACTCAACATTTTCGCAGTTCTGATGCTCGACAAGCATAACTAGAACGGTCTAGGGGAAAAGTACGCATACTGTTGTAATCGGGCGACTTTCTACTTTAAGATGCAACAGAAATTTTGCGGATTGGTCAATCCGTTCGCGAGATATGGCAGTTTGGAGGTAAGAAACGGTTGAGAAACTCAAAATTATCACAGTTCTGATGTTCGAAACGAATAACCAGAACGGCCAAGGGGAAAAGTACGCATACCGTTGTAATCGGGCGAGTTTCTACTTTCAGATGCAACAGAAATTTTGCGGATTGGTCAATCCGTTCGCGAGATATGGCAGTTTGGAGGTAAGAAACGCTTGAGAAACTCAACATTTTCGCAGTTCTGATGCTCGACAAGCATAACTAGAACGGTCTAGGGGAAAAGTACGCATACCGTTGTAATCGGGTGACTTTCTACTTTCAGATGCAACAGAAATTTTGCGGATTGGTCAATCCGTTCGCGAGATATGGCAGTTTGGAGGTAAGAAACGGTTGAGAAACTCAAAATTATCACAGTTCTGATGTTCGAAACGAATAACCAGAACGGCCAAGGGGAAAAGTACGCATACCGTTGTAATCGGGCGAGTTTCTAGTTTCAGATGCAACAGAAATTTTGCGGATTAGTCAATCCGTTCGCGAGATATGGCAGTTTGGAAGTAAGAAACGCTTGAGAAACTCAAAATTTTCGCAGTTCTGATGCTCGACAAGCATAACTAGAACGGTCTAGGGGAAAAGTACGCATACCGTTGTAATCGGGCGAGATTCTACTTTCAGATGCAACAGAAATTTTGCGGATTGGTCAATCCGTTCGCGAGATATGGCAGTTTGTAGGTAAGAAACGCTTGAGAAACTCAACATTTTCGCAGTTCTGATACTCGAAACGAATAACTAGAACGGCCTAGGGGAAAAGTACGCATACCGATGTAATCGGGCGAGTTTCTACTTTCAGATGCAACAGAAATTTTGCGGATTGGTCAATCCGTTCGCGAGATATGGCAGTTTGTAGGTAAGAAACGCTTGAGAAACTCAAAATTTTCGCAGTTCTGATGCTCGAAACGAATAACTAGAACGGCCTAGGGGAAAAGTACGCATACCGTTGTAATCGGGCGAGTTTCTACTTTCAGATGCAACAGAAATTTTGCGGATTAGTCAATCCGTTCGCGAGATATGGCAGTTTGGAGGTATGAAACGCTTGAGAAACTCAAAATTTTCGCAGTTCTGATGCTCGAAACGAGTAACCAGAACGGCCTAGGGGAAAAGTACGCATACCGTTGTAATCGGGCGAGTTTCTACTTTCAGATGCAACAGAAATTTTGCGGATTGGTCAATCCGTTCGCGAGATATGGCAGTTTGGAAGTAAGCAACGCTTGAGAAACCCAAAATTTTCGCAGTTCTCATGCTCGAAGCGAATAACTACAACGGCCTAGGGGAAAAGTACGCATACCGTTGTAATCGGGCGAGTTTCTAGTTTCAGATGCAACAGAAATTTTGCGGATTGGTCAATCCGTTCGCGAGATATGGCAGTTTGGAGGTAAGCAACGCTTGAGAAACCCAAAATTTTCGCAGTTCTCATGCTCGAAGCGAATAACTACAACGGCCTAGGGGAAAAGTACGCATACCGTTGTAATCGGACGAGTTTCTACTTTCAGATGCAACAGCAATTTTGCGGATTGGTCAATCCGTTCGCGAGATATGGCAGTTTGGAGGTAAGAAACGCTTGAGAAACTCAAAATTTTCGCAGTTCTGATGCTCGACAAGCATAACTAGAACGGTCTAGGGGAAAAGTACGCATACCGTTTTAATCGGGCGAGTTTCTACTTTCAGATGCAACAGAAATTTTGCGGATTGGTGAATCCGTTCGCGAGATATGGCAGTTTGTATGTAAGAAACGCTTGAGAAACTCAACATTTTCGCAGTTCTGATGCTCGAAACGAATAACTAGAACGGCCTAGGGGAAAAGTACGCATACCGTTGTAATCGGGCGAGTTTCTACTTTCAGATGCAACAGAAATTTTGCGGATTGGTCAATCCGTTCGCGAGATATGGTAGTTTGGACGTAAGAAACGCTTGAGAAACTCAAAATTTTCGCAGTTCTGATGCTCGAAACGAATAACTAGAACGGACTAGGGGAAAAGTACGCATACCGTTGTAATCGGGCGAGTTTCTGCTTTCAGATGCAACAGAAATTTTGCGGATTGGTCAATCCGTTCGCGAGATATGGCAGTTTGTAGGTAAGAAACGCTTGAGAAACTCAACGTTTTCGCAGTTCTGATGCTCGAAACGAATAACTAGGACGGCCTAGGGGAAAAGTACGCATACCGTTGTAATCGGGCGAGTTTCTACTTTCAGATGCAACAGAAATTTTGCGGATTGGTCAATCCGTTCGCGAGATATGGCAGTTTGGACGTAAGAAACGCTTGAGAAACTCAAAATTTTCGCAGTTCTGATGCTCGAAACGAATAACTAGAACGGACTAGGGAAAAAGTACGCATACCGTTGTAATCGGGCGAGTTTCTGCTTTCAGATGCAACAGAAATTTTGCGGATTGGTCAATCCGTTCGCGAGATATGGCAGTTTGGAGGTAAAAAACGCTTGAGAAACTCAAAATTTTCGCAGTTCTGATGCTCGAAACGAATAACTAGAACGGCCTAGGGGAAAAGTACGCATACCGTTGTAATCGGGCGAGTTTCTACTTTCAGATGCAACAGAAATTTTGCGAATTAGTCAATCCGTTCGCGAGATATGGCAGTTTGGAGGTAAGAAACGCTTGAGAGACTCAAAATCTTCGCAGTTCTGATGCTCGACAAGCATAACTAGAACGGACTAGGGCAAAAGTACGCATACCGTTGTAATCGGGCGACTTTCTACTTTCGGATGCAACAGAAATTTTGCGGATTGGTGAATCCGTTCGCGAGATATGGCAGTTTGTATGTAAGAAACGCTTGAGAAACTCAACATTTTCGCAGTTCTGATGCTCGAAACGAATAACTAGAACGGCCTAGGGGAAAAGTACGCATACCGTTGTAATCGGGCGAGTTTCTACTTTCAGATGCAACAGAAATTTTGCGGATTGGTCAATCCGTTCGCGAGATATGGTAGTTTGGACGTAAGAAACGCTTGAGAAACTCAAAATTTTCGCAGTTCTGATGCTCGAAACGAATAACTAGAACGGACTAGGGGAAAAGTACGCATACCGTTGTAATCGGGCGAGTTTCTGCTTTCAGATGCAACAGAAATTTTGCGGATTGGTCAATCCGTTCGCGAGATATGGCAGTTTGTAGGTAAGAAACGCTTGAGAAACTCAACGTTTTCGCAGTTCTGATGCTCGAAACGAATAACTAGGACGGCCTAGGGGAAAAGTACGCATACCGTTGTAATCGGGCGAGTTTCTACTTTCAGATGCAACAGAAATTTTGCGGATTGGTCAATCCGTTCGCGAGATATGGCAGTTTGGACGTAAGAAACGCTTGAGAAACTCAAAATTTTCGCAGTTCTGATGCTCGAAACGAATAACTAGAACGGACTAGGGAAAAAGTACGCATACCGTTGTAATCGGGCGAGTTTCTGCTTTCAGATGCAACAGAAATTTTGCGGATTGGTCAATCCGTTCGCGAGATATGGCAGTTTGGAGGTAAAAAACGCTTGAGAAACTCAAAATTTTCGCAGTTCTGATGCTCGAAACGAATAACTAGAACGGCCTAGGGGAAAAGTACGCATACCGTTGTAATCGGGCGAGTTTCTACTTTCAGATGCAACAGAAATTTTGCGAATTAGTCAATCCGTTCGCGAGATATGGCAGTTTGGAGGTAAGAAACGCTTGAGAGACTCAAAATCTTCGCAGTTCTGATGCTCGACAAGCATAACTAGAACGGACTAGGGCAAAAGTACGCATACCGTTGTAATCGGGCGACTTTCTACTTTCGGATGCAACAGAAATTTTGCGGATTGGTCAATCCGTTCGCGAGATATGGCAGTTTGGAGGTAAGAAACGCTTGAGAAACTCAAAATTTTCGCAGTTCAGATGCTCGAAACGAATAACTAGAACGGACTAGGGGAAAAGTACGCATACCGTTGTAATCGGGCGAGTTTCTACTTTCAGATGCAACAGAAATTTTTTGGATTGGTCAATCCGTTCGCGAGATATGGCAGTTTGGAAGTATGAAACACTTGAGAAACACAAAATTTTCGCAGTTCTGATGCTCGAAACGAATAACTAGAGCGGCCTAGGGGAAAAGTACGCATACTGTTGCAATCGGGCGAGTTTCTACTTTCAGATGCAACAGAAATTTTGCGGATTGGTCGATCCGTTCGCGAGATATGGCAGTTTGGAGGTAAGAAACGCTTGAGAAACTCAAAATTTTCGCAGTTCTGGTGCTCGACAAGCATAACTAGAACGGCCTAGGGGAAAAGTACGCATACCGTTGTAATCGGGCGAGTTTCTACTTTCAGATGCAACAGAAATTTTGCGGATTGGTCAATCCGTTCGCGAGATATGGCAGTTTGGAAGTATGAAACACTTGAGAAACACAAAATTTTCGCAGTTCTGATGCTCGAAACGAATAACTAGAGCGGCCTAGGGGAAAAGTACGCATACCGTTGCAATCGGGCGAGTTTCTACTTTCAGATGCATCAGAAATTTTGCGGATTGGTCAATCCGTTCGCGAGATATGGCAGGTTGGAAGTAAGAAACGCTTGAGAAACTCAAAATTTTCGCAGTTCTGATGCTCGAAACGAATAACTAGAACGGCCTAGGGGAAAAGTACGCATACCGTTGTAATCGGGCGAGTTTCTACTTTCAGATGCAACAGAAATTTTGCGGATTGGTCGATCCGATCGCGAGATATGGCAGTTTGGAGGTAAGAAACGCTTGAGAAACTCAAAATTTTCGCAGTTCTGATGCTCGACAAGCATAACTAGAACGGTCTAGGGGAAAAGTACGCATACCGTTGTAATCGGGCGAGTTTCTACTTTCAGATGCAATAGAAATTTTGCGGATTGGTCAATCCGTTCGCGAGATATGGCAGTTTGGAAGTATGAAACACTTGAGAAACACAAAATTTTCGCAGTTCTGATGCTCGACAAGCATAACTAGAACGGTCTAGGGGAAAAGTACGCATACCGTTGTAATCGGGCGAGTTTCTACTTTCAGATGCAACAGAAATTTTGCGGATTGGTCAATCCGTTCGCGAGATATGGCAGTTTGTGGGTAAGGAACGCTTGAGAAACTCAACATTTTCGCAGTTCTGATTCTCGAAACGAATAACTAGAACGGCCTAGGGGAAAAGTACGCATACCGTTGTAATCGGGCGAGTTTCTACTTTCTGATGCAACGGAAATTTTGCGGATTGGATAATCCGTTCGCGAGATATGGCAGTTTGGAGGTAAGCAACGCTTGAGAAACCCAAAATTTTCGCAGTTCTCATGCTCGAAACGAATAACTACAACGGCCTAGGGGAAAAGTACGCATACCGTTGTAATCGGGCGAGTTTCTACTTTCAGATGCAACAGAAATTTTGCGGATTTGATAATCCGTTCGCGAGATATGGCAGTTTGGAGGTAAGCAACGCTTGAGAAACCCAAAATTTTCGCAGTTCTCATGCTCGAAACGAATAACTACAACGGCCTAGGGGAAAAGTACGCATACCGTTGTAATCGGGCGAGTTTCTACTTTCAGATGCAACAGAAATTTTGCGGATTGGTCAATCCGTTCGCGAGATATGGCAGTTTGTGGGTAAGGAACGCTTGAGAAACTCAACATTTTCGCAGTTCTGATTCTCGAAACGAATAACTAGAACGGCCTAGGGGAAAAGTACGCATACCGTTGTAATCGGGCGAGTTTCTACTTTCTGATGCAACAGAAATTTTGCGGATTGGATAATCCGTTCGCGAGATATGGCAGTTTGGAGGTAAGCAACGCTTGAGAAACCCAAAATTTTCGCAGTTCTCATGCTCGAAACGAATAACTACAACGGCCTAGGGGAAAAGTACGCATACCGTTGTAATCGGGCGAGTTTCTACTTTCTGATGCAACAGAAATTTTGCGGATTGGATAATCCGTTCGCGAGATATGGCAGTTTGGAGGTAAGCAACGCTTGAGAAACCCAAAATTTTCGCAGTTCTCATGCTCGAAACGAATAACTACAACGGCCTAGGGGAAAAGTACGCATACCGTTGTAATCGGGCGAGTTTCTACTTTCAGATGCAACAGAAATTTTGCGGATTTGATAATCCGTTCGCGAGATATGGCAGTTTGGAGGTAAGCAACGCTTGAGAAACCCAAAATTTTCGCAGTTCTCATGCTCGACACGAATAACTAGAACGGACTAGGGCAAAAGTACGCATACCGTTGTAATCGGGCGACTTTCTACTTTCGGATGCAACAGAAATTTTGCGGATTGGTCAATCCGTTCGCGAGATATGGCAGTTTGGAGGTAAGAAACGCTTGAGAAACTCAAAATTTTCGCAGTTCAGATGCTCGAAACGAATAACTAGAACGGACTAGGGGAAAAGTACGCATACCGTTGTAATCGGGCGACTTTCTACTTTCGGATGCAACAGAAATTTTGCGGATTGGTCAATCCGTTCGCGAGATATGGCAGTTTGGAGGTAAGAAACGCTTGAGAAACTCAAAATTTTCGCAGTTCTGATGCTCGACAAGCATAACTAGAACGGCCTAGGGGAAAAGTACGCATACCGTTGTAATCGGGCGAGTTTCTACTTTCAGATGCAACAGAAATTTTGCGGATTGGTCAATCCGTTCGCGAGATATGGCAGTTTGGAAGTATGAAACACTTGAGAAACACAAAATTTTCGCAGTTCTGATGCTCGAAACGAATAACTAGAGCGGCCTAGGGGAAAAGTACGCATACCGTTGCAATCGGGCGAGTTTCTACTTTCAGATGCATCAGAAATTTTGCGGATTGGTCAATCCGTTCGCGAGATATGGCAGGTTGGAAGTAAGAAACGCTTGAGAAACTCAAAATTTTCGCAGTTCTGATGCTCGAAACGAATAACTAGAACGGCCTAGGGGAAAAGTACGCATACCGTTGTAATCGGGCGAGTTTCTACTTTCAGATGCATCAGAAATTTTGCGGATTGGTCGATCCGATCGCGAGATATGGCAGTTTGGAGGTAAGAAACGCTTGAGAAACTCAAAATTTTCGCAGTTCTGATGCTCGACAAGCATAACTAGAACGGTCTAGGGGAAAAGTACGCATACCGTTGTAATCGGGCGAGTTTCTACTTTCAGATGCAATAGAAATTTTGCGGATTGGTCAATCCGTTCGCGAGATATGGCAGTTTGGAAGTATGAAACACTTGAGAAACACAAAATTTTCGCAGTTCTGATGCTCGACAAGCATAACTAGAACGGTCTAGGGGAAAAGTACGCATACCGTTGTAATCGGGCGAGTTTCTACTTTCAGATGCAACAGAAATTTTGCGGATTGGTCAATCCGTTCGCGAGATATGGCAGTTTGTGGGTAAGGAACGCTTGAGAAACTCAACATTTTCGCAGTTCTGATTCTCGAAACGAATAACTAGAACGGCCTAGGGGAAAAGTACGCATACCGTTGTAATCGGGCGAGTTTCTACTTTCTGATGCAACAGAAATTTTGCGGATTGGATAATCCGTTCGCGAGATATGGCAGTTTGGAGGTAAGCAACGCTTGAGAAACCCAAAATTTTCGCAGTTCTCATGCTCGAAACGAATAACTACAACGGCCTAGGGGAAAAGTACGCATACCGTTGTAATCGGGCGAGTTTCTACTTTCAGATGCAACAGAAATTTTGCGGATTTGATAATCCGTTCGCGAGATATGGCAGTTTGGAGGTAAGCAACGCTTGAGAAACCCAAAATTTTCGCAGTTCTCATGCTCGAAACGAATAACTACAACGGCCTAGGGGAAAAGTACGCATACCGTTGTAATCGGGCGAGTTTCTACTTTCAGATGCAACAGAAATTTTGCGGATTGGTCAATCCGTTCGCGAGATATGGCAGTTTGTGGGTAAGGAACGCTTGAGAAACTCAACATTTTCGCAGTTCTGATTCTCGAAACGAATAACTAGAACGGCCTAGGGGAAAAGTACGCATACCGTTGTAATCGGGCGAGTTTCTACTTTCTGATGCAACAGAAATTTTGCGGATTGGATAATCCGTTCGCGAGATATGGCAGTTTGGAGGTAAGCAACGCTTGAGAAACCCAAAATTTTCGCAGTTCTCATGCTCGAAACGAATAACTACAACGGCCTAGGGGAAAAGTACGCATACCGTTGTAATCGGGCGAGTTTCTACTTTCAGATGCAACAGAAATTTTGCGGATTTGATAATCCGTTCGCGAGATATGGCAGTTTGGAGGTAAGCAACGCTTGAGAAACCCAAAATTTTCGCAGTTCTCATGCTCGAAACGAATAACTACAACGGCCTAGGGGAAAAGTACGCATACCGTTGTAATCGGGCGAGTTTCTACTTTCAGATGCAACAGAAATTTTGCGGATTGGTCGATCCGTTCGCGAGATATGGCAGTTTGGAGGTAAGAAACGCTTGAGAAACACAAAATTTTCGCAGTTCTGATGCTCGGCAAGCATAACTAGAACGGCCTAGGGGAAAAGTACGCAAACCGTTGTAATCGGGCGAGTTTCTACTTTCAGATGCAACAGAAATTTTGCGGATTGGTCAATCCGTTCGCGAGATATGGCAGTTTGGAAGTATGAAACACTTGAGAAACACAAAATTTTCGCAGTTCTGAGGCTCGAAACGAATAACTAGAGCGGCCTAGGGGAAAAGTACGCATACCGTTGCAATCGGGCGAGTTTCTACTTTCAGATGCATCAGAAATTTTGCGGATTGGTCAATCCGTTCGCGAGATATGGCAGTTTGTAGGTAAGAAACGGTTGAGAAACTCAACATTTTCGCAGTTCTGATGCTCGAAACGAATAACTAGAACGGCCTAGGGGAAAAGTACGCATACCGTTGTAATCGGGCGAGTTTCTACTTTCAGATGCAACAGAAGTTTTGCGGATTGGTCAATCCGTTCGCGAGATATGGCAGTTTGGAAGTATGAAACACTTGAGAAACCCAAAATTTTCGCAGTTCTCATGCTCGAAACGAATAACTACAACGGCCTAGGGGAAAAGTACGCATACCGTTGTAATCGGGCGAGTTTCTACTTTCAGATGCAACAGAAATTTTGCGGATTGGTCGATCCGTTCGCGAGATATGGCAGTTTGGAGGTAAGAAACGCTTGAGAAACACAAAATTTTCGCAGTTCTGATGCTCGGCAAGCATAACTAGAACGGCCTAGGGGAAAAGTGCGCAAACCGTTGTAATCGGGCGAGTTTCTACTTTCAGATGCAACAGAAATTTTGCGGATTGGTCAATCCGTTCGCGAGATATGGCAGTTTGGAAGTATGAAACACTTGAGAAACACAAAATTTTCGCAGTTCTGAGGCTCGAAACGAATAACTAGAGCGGCCTAGGGGAAAAGTACGCATACCGTTGCAATCGGGCGAGTTTCTACTTTCAGATGCATCAGAAATTTTGCGGATTGTTCAATCCGTTCGCGAGATATGGCAGTTTGGAAGTAAGAAACGCTTGAGAAACTCAAAATTTTCGCAGTTCTGATGCTCGAAACGATTAACTAGAACGGCCTAGTGGAAAAGTACGTATACCGTTGTAATCGGGCGAGTTTCTACTTTCAGATGCAACAGAAATTTTGCGGATTGGTCAATCCGTTCGCGAGATATGGCAGTTTGGAAGTATGAAACACTTGAGAAACTCAACATTTTCGCAGTTCTGATTCTCGAAACGAATAACTAGAACGGCCTAGGGGAAAAGTACGCATACCGTTGTAATCGGGCGAGTTTCTACTTTCAGATGCAACAGAAATTTTGCGGATTGGTCAATCCGTTCGCGAGATATGGCAGTTTGGAGGTAAGAAACGCTTGAGAAACTCAAAATTTTCGCAGTTCTGATGCTCGACAAGCATAACTAGAACGGTCTAGGGGAAAAGTACGCATACCGTTGTAATCGGGCGAGTTTCTACTTTCAGATGCAACAGAAATTTTGCGGATTGGTCAATCCGTTCGCGAGATATGGCAGTTTGTGGGTAAGGAACGCTTGGGAAACTCAACATTTTCGCAGTTCTGATTCTCGAAACGAATAACTAGAACGGCCTAGGGGAAAAGTACGCATACCGTTGTAATCGGGCGAGTTTCTACTTTCTGATGCAACAGAAATTTTGCGGATTGGATAATCCGTTCGCGAGATATGGCAGTTTGGAGGTAAGCAACGCTTGAGAAACCCAAAATTTTCGCAGTTCTCATGCTCGAAACGAATAACTACAACGGCCTAGGGGAAAAGTACGCATACCGTTGTAATCGGGCGAGTTTCTACTTTCAGATGCAACAGAAATTTTGCGGATTTGATAATCCGTTCGCGAGATATGGCAGTTTGGAGGTAAGCAACGCTTGAGAAACCTAAAATTTTCGCAGTTCTCATGCTCAAAACGAATAACTACAACGGCCTAGGGGAAAAGTACGCATACCCTTGTAATCGGGCGAGTTTCTACTTTCAGATGCAACAGAAATTTTGCGGATTGGTCCATCCGTTCGCGAGATATGGCAGTTTGGATGTAAGAAACGCTTGAGAAACACAAAATTTTCGCAGTTCTGATGCTCGGCAAGCATAACTAGAACGGCCTAGGGGAAAAGTACGCATACCGTTGTAATCGGGCGAGTTTCTACTTTCAGATGCAACAGAAATTTTGCGGATTGGTCAATCCGTTCGCGAGATATGGCAGTTTGGAAGTATGAAACACTTGAGAAACACAAAATTTTCGCAGTTCTGATGCTCGAAACGAATAACTAGAGCGGCCTAGGGGAAAAGTACGCATACCGTTGCAATCGGGCGAGTTTCTACTTTCAGATGCATCAGAAATTTTGCGGATTGGTCAATCCGTTCGCGAGATATGGCAGGTTGGAAGTAAGAAACGCTTGAGAAACTCAAAATTTTCGCAGTTCTGATGCTCGAAACGATTAACTAGAACGGCCTAGTGGAAAAGTACGCATACCGTTGTAATCGGGCGAGTTTCTACTTTCAGATGCAACAGAAATTTTGCGGATTGGTCAATCCGTTCGCGAGATATGGCAGTTTGGAGGTAAGAAACGCTTGAGAAACTCAAAATTTTCGCAGTTCTGATGCTCGAAACGAATAACTAGAACGGCCTAGGGGAAAAGTACGCATACCGTTGTAATCGGGCGAGTTTCTACTTTCAGATGCAACAGAAATTTTGCGGATTGGTCAATCCGTTCGCGAGATATGGGAGTTTGTAGGTAAGAAACGTTTGAGAAACTCAAAATTTTCACAGTTCTGATGCTCGAAACGAATAACTAGAACGGCCTAGGGGAAAAGTACGCATACCGTTGTAATCGGGCGAGTTTCTACTTTCAGATGCAACAGAAATTTTGCGGATTGGACAATCCGTTCGCGAGATATGGCAGTTTGGATGTAAGCAACGCTTGAGAAACCCAAAATTTTCGCAGTTCTCATGCTCGAAACGAATAACTACAACGGCCTAGGGGAGAGGTACGCATACCGTTGTAATCGGGCGAGTTTCTACTTTCAGATGCAACAGAAATTTTGCGGATTGGTCGATCCGGTCGCGAGATATGGCAGTTTGGAGGTAAGAAACGCTTGAGAAACTCAAAATTTTCGCAGTTCTGATGCTCGACAAGCATAACTAGAACGGTCTAGGGGAAAAGTACGCATACCGTTGTAATCGGGCGAGTTTCTACTTTCAGATGCAACAGAAATTTTGCGGATTGGACAATCCGTTCGCGCGATATGGCAGTTTGGAGGTAAGCAACGCTTGAGAAACCCAAAATTTACGCAGTTCTCATGCTCGAAACGAATAACTACAACGGCCTAGGGGAAAAGTACGCATACCGTTGTAATCGGGCGAGTTTCTACTTTCAGATGTAACAGAAACTTTTCGGATTGGTCGATCCGTTCGCGAGATATGGCAGTTTTGGGGTAAGAAACGCTTGAGAAACTCCAAATTTTCGCAGTTCTGATACTCGAAACGAATAACTAGAACGGTCTAGGGGAAAACTACTCACACCGTCTTAATGGGGCTAGTTTCTACTTTCTGATGCAACAGAAATTTTGCGGATTGGTCAATCCGTTCGCGAGATATGGCAGTTTGGAAGTATGAAACACTTGAGAAACTCAACATTTTCGCAGTTCTGATTCTCGAAACGAATAACTAGAACGGCCTAGGGGAAAAGTACGCATACCGTTGTAATCGGGCGAGTTTCTACTTTCAGATGCAACAGAAATTTTGCGGATTGGTCAATCCGTTCGCGAAATATGGCAGTTTGGACGTAAGAAACGCTTGAGAAACTCAAAATTTTCGCAGTTCTGATGCTCGACAAGCATAACTAGAACGGTCTAGGGGAAAAGTACGCATACCGTTGTAATCGGGCGAGTTTCTACTTTCAGATGCAACAGAAATTTTGCGGATTGGTCAATCCGTTCGCGAGATATGGCAGTTTGTGGGTAAGGAACGCTTGAGAAACTCAACATTTTCGCAGTTCTGATTCTCGAAACGAATAACTACAACGGCCTAGGGGAAAGGTACGCATACCGTTGTAATCGGGCGAGTTTCTACTTTCAGATGCAACAGAAATTTTGTGGATTGGTCAATCCGTTCGCGAGATATGGCAGTTTGGAGGTAAGCAACGTTTGAGAAACCCAAAATTTTCGCAGTTCTCATGCTCGAAACGAATAACTACAACGGCCTAGGGGAAAAGTACGCATACCGTTGTAATCGGGCGAGTTTCTACTTTCAGATGCAACAGAAATTTTGCGGATTGGTCAATCCGTTCGCGAGATATGGCAGTTTGGAGGTAAGAAACGCTTGAGAAACTCAAAATTTTCGCAGTTCTGATGCTCGACAAGCATAACTAGAACGGTCTAGGGGAAAAGTACGCACACCGTTGTAATCGGGCGACTTTCTACTTTCAGATGCAACAGAAATTTTGCGGAATGGTCAATCCGTTCGCGAGATATGGCAGTTTGTAGGTAAGAAACGCTTGAGAAACTCAACATTTTCGCAGTTCTGATGCTCGAAACGATTAACTAGAACGGCCTAGTGGAAAAGTACGCATACCGTTGTAATTGGGCGAGTTTCTACTTTCAGATGCAACAGAAATTTTGCGGATTGGTCAATCCGTTCGCGAGATATGGCAGTTTGGAGGTAAGAAACGCTTGAGAAACTCAAAATTTTCGCAGTTCTGATGCTCGACAAGCATAACTAGAACGGTCTAGGGGAAAAGTACGCATACCGTTGTAATCGGGCGAGTTTCTACTTTCAGATGCAACAGAAATTTTGCGGATTGGTCAATCCGTTCGCGAGATATGGCAGTTTGTAGGTAAGAAACGCTTGAGAAACTCAACATTTTCGCAGTTCTGATGCTCGAAACGAATAACTAGAACGGCCTAGGGGAAAAGTACGCATACCGTTGTAATCGGGCGAGTTTCTACTTTCAGATGCAACAGAAATTTTGTGGATTGGTCAATCCGTTCGCGAGATATGGCAGTTTGGAGGTAAGCAACGTTTGAGAAACCCAAAATTTTCGCAGTTCTCATGCTCGAAACGAATAACTACAACGGCCTAGGGGAAAAGTACGCATACCGTTGTAATCGGGCGAGTTTCTACTTTCAGATGCAACAGAAATTTTGCGGATTGGTCAATCCGTTCGCGAGATATGGCAGTTTGGAGGTAAGAAACGCTTGAGAGACTCAAAATTTTCGCAGTTCTGATGCTCGAAACGAATAACTAGAACGGCCTAGGGGAAAAGTACGCATACCGTTGTAATCGGGCGAGTTTCTACTTTCAGATGCAACAGAAATTTTGCGGATTGGTCAATCCGTTCGCGAGATATGGGAGTTTGTAGGTAAGAAACGTTTGAGAAACTCAAAATTTTCACAGTTCTGATGCTCGAAACGAATAACTAGAACGGCCTAGGGGAAAAGTACGCATACCGTTGTAATCGGGCGAGTTTCTACTTTCAGATGCAACAGAAATTTTGCGGATTGGACAATCCGTTCGCGAGATATGGCAGTTTGGATGTAAGCAACGCTTGAGAAACCCAAAGTTTTCGCAGTTCTCATGCTCGAAACGAATAACTACAACGGCCTAGGGGAAAGGTACGCATACCGTTGTAATCGGGCGAGTTTCTACTTTCAGATGCAACAGAAATTTTGCGGATTGGTCGATCCGTTAGCGAGATATGGCAGTTTGGAGGTAAGAAACGCTTGAGAAACTCAAAATTTTCGCAGTTCTGATGCTCGACAAGCATAACTAGAACGGTCTAGGGGAAAAGTACGCATACCGTTGTAATCGGGCGAGTTTCTACTTTCAGATGCAACAGAAATTTTGCGGATTGGTCAATCCGTTCGCGAGATATGGCAGTTTGTAGGTAAGAAACGCTTGAGAAACTCAACATTTTCGCAGTTCTGATGCTCGAAACGAATAACTAGAACGGCCTAGGGGAAAAGTACGCATACCGTTGTAATCGGGCGAGTTTCTACTTTCAGATGCAACAGAAATTTTGCGGATTGGTCAATCCGTTCGCGAGATATGGGAGTTTGTAGGTAAGAAACGCTTGAGAAACTCAAAATTTTCACAGTTCTGATGCTCGAAACGAATAACTAGAACGGCCTAGGGGAAAAGTACGCATACCGTTGTAATCGGGCGAGTTTCTACTTTCAGATGCAACAGAAATTTTGCGGATTGGTCAATCTGTTCGCGAGATATGGGAGTTTGTAGGTAAGAAACGTTTGAGAAACTCAAAATTTTCACAGTTCTGATGCTCGAAACGAATAACTAGAACGGCCTAGGGGAAAAGTACGCATACCGTTGTAATCGGGCGAGTTTCTACTTTCAGATGCAACAGAAATTTTGCGGATTGGACAATCCGTTCGCGAGATATGGCAGTTTGGATGTAAGCAACGCTTGAGAAACCCAAAATTTTCGCAGTTCTCATGCTCGAAACGAATAACTACAACGGCCTAGGGGAAAGGTACGCATACCGTTGTAATCGGGCGAGTTTCTACTTTCAGATGCAACAGAAATTTTGCGGATTGGTCGATCCGTTCGCGAGATATGGCAGTTTGGAGGTAAGAAACGCTTGAGAAACTCAAAATTTTCGCAGTTCTGATGCTCGAAACGAATAACTAGAACGGTCTAGGGGAAAAGTACGCACACCGTTGTAATCGGGCGACTTTCTACTTTCAGATGCAACAGAAATTTTGCGGATTGGTCAATCCGTTCGCGAGATATGGGAGTTTGTAGGTAAGAAACGCTTGAGAAACTCAAAATTTTCGCAGTTCTGATGCTCGACAAGCATAACTAGAACGTTCTAGGGGAAAAGTACGCATACCGTTGTAATCGGGCGACTTTCTACTTTCAGATGGAACAGAAATTTTGCGGATTGGTCAATCCGTTCGCGAGATATGGCAGTTTGGAGGTAAGAAACGGTTGAGAAACTCAAAATTTTCACAGTTCTGATGCTCGAAACGAATAACCAGAACGGCCTAGGGGAAAAGTACGCATACCGTTGTAATCGCGCGAGTTTCTACTTTCAGATGCAACAGAAGTTTTGCGGTTTGGTCAATCCGTTCGCGAGATATGGCAGTTTGGAAGTATGAAACACTTGAGAAACACAAAATTTTCGCAGTTCTGATGCTCGAAACGAATAACTAGAGCGGCCTAGGGGAAAAGTACGCATACTGTTGTAATCGGGCGAGTTTCTACTTTCAGATGCATCAGAAATTTTGCGGATTGGTCAATCCGTTCGCGAGATATGGCAGTTTGGAAGTAAGAAACGCTTGAGAAACTCAAAATATTCGCAGTTCTGATGCTCGAAACGATTAACTAGAACGGCCTAGGGGAAAAGTACGCATACCGTTGTAATCGGGCGAGTTTCTACTTTCAGATGTAACAGAAATTTTGCGGATTGGTCAATCCGTTCGCGAGATATGGCAGTTTGGAAGTAAGAAACGCTTGAGAAACTCAAAATTTTCGCAGTTCTGATGCTCGAAACGAATAACTAGAACGGCCTAGGGGAAAAGTACGCATACCGTTGTAATCGGGCGAGTTTCTACTTTCAGATGCAACAGAAATTTTGCGGATTGGTCAATCCGTTCGCGAGATATGGCAGTTTGGAGGTAAGAAACGCTTGAGAAACTCAAAATTGTCGCAGTTCTGATGCTCGACAAGCATAACTAGAACGGTCTAGGGGAAAAGTACGCATACCGTTGTAATCGGGCGAATTTCTACTTTCAGATGCAACAGAAATTTTGCGGATTGGTCAATCCGTTCGCGAGATATGGCAGTTTGTATGTAAGAAACGCTTGAGAAACTCAACATTTTCGCAGTTCTGATGCTCGAAACGAATAACTAGAACGGCCTAGGGGAAAAGTAGGCATAGCGTTGTAATCGGGCGAGTTTCTACTTTCAGATGCAACAGAAATTTTGCGGATTGGACAATCCGTTCGCGAGATATGGCAGTTTGGAGGTAAGAAACGCTTGAGAAACTCAAAATTTTCGCAGTTCTGATGCTCGACAAGCATAACTAGAACGTTCTAGGGGAAAAGTACGCATACCGTTGTAATCGGGCGACTTTCTACTTTCAGATGGAAAAGAAATTTTGCGGATTGGTCAATCCGTTCGCGAGATATGGCAGTTTGGAGGTAAGAAACGGTTGAGAAAATCAAAATTTTCACAGTTCTGATGCTCGAAACGAATAACCAGAACGGCCTAGGGGAAAAGTACGCATACCGTTGTAATCGGGCGAGTTTCTACTTTCAGATGCAACAGAAATTTTGCGGTTTGGTCAATCCGTTCGCGAGATATGGCAGTTTGGAAGTAAGAAACGCTTGAGAAACTCAAAATTTTTGCAGTTCTGATGCTCGAAACGATTAACTAGAACGGCCTAGGGGAAAAGTACGCATACCGTTGTAAACGGGCGAGCTTCTACCTTCAGATGCAACAGAAATTTTGCGGATTGGTCAATCCGTTCGCGAGATATGGCAGTTTGGAGGTAAGAAACGGTTGAGAAACTCAAAATTTTCACAGTTCTGATGCTCGAAACGAATAACCAGAACGGCCTAGGGGAAAAGTACGCATACCGTTGTAATCGGGCGAGTTTCTACTTTCAGATGCAACAGAAATTTTGCGGATTGGTCAATCCGTTCGCGAGATATGGCAGTTTGGAAGTATGAAACACTTGAGAAACACAAAATTTTCGGAGTTCTGATGCTCGAAACGAATAACTAGAGCGGCCTAGGGGAAAAGTACGCATACCGTTGTAATCGGGCGAGTTTCTACTTTCAGATGCATCAGAAATTTTGTGGATTGGTCAATCCGTTCGCGAGATATGGCAGTTTGGAAATAAGAAACGCTTGAGAGACTCAAAATTTTCGCAGTTCTGATGCTCGAAACGATTAACTAGAACGGCCTAGGGGAAAAGTACGCATACCGTTGTAATCGGGCGAGTTTCTACTTTCAGATGCAACAGAAATTTTGCGGATTGGTCAATCCGTTCGCGAGATATGGCAGTTTGTATGTAAGAAACGCTTGAGAAACTCAACATTTTCGCAGTTCTGATGCTCGAAACGAATAACTAGAACGGCCTAGGGGAAAAGTAGGCATAGCGTTGTAATCGGGCGAGTTTCTACTTTCAGATGCAACAGAAATTTTGCGGATTGGACAATCCGTTCGCGAGATATGGCAGTTTGGAGGTAAGAAACGCTTGAGAAACTCAAAATTTTCGCAGTTCTGATGCTCGACAAGCATAACTAGAACGTTCTAGGGGAAAAGTACGCATACCGTTGTAATCGGGCGACTTTCTACTTTCAGATGGAAAAGAAATTTTGCGGATTGGTCAATCCGTTCGCGAGATATGGCAGTTTGGAGGTAAGAAACGGTTGAGAAAATCAAAATTTTCACAGTTCTGATGCTCGAAACGAATAACCAGAACGGCCTAGGGGAAAAGTACGCATACCGTTGTAATCGGGCGAGTTTCTACTTTCAGATGCAACAGAAATTTTGCGGTTTGGTCAATCCGTTCGCGAGATATGGCAGTTTGGAAGTAAGAAACGCTTGAGAAACTCAAAATTTTTGCAGTTCTGATGCTCGAAACGATTAACTAGAACGGCCTAGGGGAAAAGTACGCATACCGTTGTAAACGGGCGAGCTTCTACCTTCAGATGCAACAGAAATTTTGCGGATTGGTCAATCCGTTCGCGAGATATGGCAGTTTGGAGGTAAGAAACGCTTGAGAAACTCAAAATTTTCGCAGTTCTGATGCTCGACAAGCATAACTAGAACGTTCTAAGGGGAAAAGTAGGCATACCGTTGTAATCGGGCGACTTTCTACTTTCAGATGCAACAGAAATTTTGCGGATTGGTCAATCCGTTCGCGAGATATGGCAGTTTGGAGGTAAGAAACGGTTGAGAAACTCAAAATTTTCACAGTTCTGATGCTCGAAACGAATAACCAGAACGGCCTAGGGGAAAAGTACGCATACCGTCGTAATCGGGCGAGTTTCTACTTTCAGATGCAACAGAAATTTTGCGGATTGGTCATTCCGTTCGCGAGATATGGCAGTTTGGAAGTATGAAACACTTGAGAAACACAAAATTTTCGGAGTTCTGATGCTCGAAACGAATAACTAGAGCGGCCTAGGGGAAAAGTACGCATACCGTTGTAATCGGGCGAGTTTCTACTTTCAGATGCATCAGAAATTTTGCGGATTGGTCAATCCGTTCGCGAGATATGGCAGTTTGGAAATAAGAAACGCTTGAGAGACTCAAAATTTTCGCAGTTCTGATGCTCGAAACGAATAACTAGAACGGCCTAGGGGAAAAGTACGCATACCGTTGTAATCGGGCGAGTTTCTACTTTCAGATGCAACAGAAATTTTGCGGATTGGTCAATCCGTTCGCGAGATATGGCAGTTTGGAAGTAAGAAACGCTTGAGAAACTCAAAATTTTCGCAGTTCTGATGCTCGAAACGAATAACTAGAACGGCCTAGGGGAAACGTACGCATACCGTTGTAATCGGGCGAGTTTCTACTTTCAGATGCAACAGAAATTTTGCGGATTGGTCAATCCGTTCGCGAGATATGGCAGTTTGGAAGTAAGAAACGCTTGAGAAACTCAAAATTTTTGCAGTTCTGATGCTCGAAACGATTAACTAGAACGGCCTAGGGGAAAAGTACGCATACCGTTGTAAACGGGCGAGCTTCTACCGTCAGATGCAACAGAAATTTTGCGGATTGGTCAATCCGTTCGCGAGATATGGCAGTTTGGAGGTAAGAAACGCTTGAGAAACTCAAAATTTTCGCAGTTCTGATGCTCGACAAGCATAACTAGAACGTTCTAAGGGGAAAAGTAGGCATACCGTTGTAATCGGGCGACTTTCTACTTTCAGATGCAACAGAAATTTTGCGGATTGGTCAATCCGTTCGCGAGATATGGCAGTTTGGAGGTAAGAAACGGTTGAGAAACTCAAAATTTTCACAGTTCTGATGCTCGAAACGAATAACCAGAACGGCCTAGGGGAAAAGTACGCATACCGTTGTAATCGGGCGAGTTTCTACTTTCAGATGCAACAGAAATTTTGCGGATTGGTCATTCCGTTCGCGAGATATGGCAGTTTGGAAGTATGAAACACTTGAGAAACACAAAATTTTCGGAGTTCTGATGCTCGAAACGAATAACTAGAGCGGCCTAGGGGAAAAGTACGCATACCGTTGTAATCGGGCGAGTTTCTACTTTCAGATGCATCAGAAATTTTGCGGATTGGTCAATCCGTTCGCGAGATATGGCAGTTTGGAAATAAGAAACGCTTGAGAGACTCAAAATTTTCGCAGTTCTGATGCTCGAAACGATTAACTAGAACGGCCTAGGGGAAAAGTACGCATACCGTTGTAATCGGGCGAGTTTCTACTTTCAGATGCAACAGAAATTTTGCGGATTGGTCAATCCGTTCGCGAGATATGGCAGTTTGGAAGTAAGAAACGCTTGAGAAACTCAAAATTTTCGCAGTTCTGATGCTCGAAACGAATAACTAGAACGGCCTAGGGGAAACGTACGCATACCGTTGTATACGGGCGAGTTTCTACTTTCAGATGCAACAGAAATTTTGCGGATTGGTCAATCCGTTCGCGAGATATGGCAGTTTCGAGGTAAGCAACGCTTGAGAAACCCAAAATTTTCGCAGTTCTCATGCTCGAAACGAATAACTAAAACGGCCTACGGGAAAAGTACGCATACCGTTGTAATCGGGCGAATTTCTACTTTCAGATGCAACAGAAATTTTGCGGATTGGTCAATCCGTTCGCGAGATATGGCAGTTTGTATGTAAGAAACGCTTGAGAAACTCAACATTTTCGCAGT
Source organism: Ptiloglossa arizonensis (assembly GCF_051014685.1). Classification (NCBI taxonomy): domain Eukaryota; kingdom Metazoa; phylum Arthropoda; class Insecta; order Hymenoptera; family Colletidae; genus Ptiloglossa; species Ptiloglossa arizonensis. Next base: position 97,460 of record NW_027479117.1, read on the forward strand.
TCTGATGCTCGAAACGAATAACTAGAACGGCCTAGGGGAAAAGTAGGCATAGCGTTGTAATCGGGCGAGTTTCTACTTTCAGATGCAACAGAAATTTTGCGGATTGGACAATCCGTTCGCGAGATATGGCAGTTTGGAGGTAAGAAACGCTTGAGAAACTCAAAATTTTCGCAGTTCTGATGCTCGACAAGCATAACTAGAACGTTCTAGGGGAAAAGTACGCATACCGTTGTAATCGGGCGACTTTCTACTTTCAGATGGAACAGAAATTTTGCGGATTGGTCAATCCGTTCGCGAGATATGGCAGTTTGGAGGTAAGAAACGGTTGAGAAACTCAAAATTTTCACAGTTCTGATGCTCGAAACGAATAACCAGAACGGCCTAGGGGAAAAGTACGCATACCGTTGTAATCGCGCGAGTTTCTACTTTCAGATGCAACAGAAGTTTTGCGGTTTGGTCAATCCGTTCGCGAGATATGGCAGTTTGGAAGTATGAAACACTTGAGAAACACAAAATTTTCGCAGTTCTGATGCTCGAAACGAATAACTAGAGCGGCCTAGGGGAAAAGTACGCATACTGTTGTAATCGGGCGAGTTTCTACTTTCAGATGCATCAGAAATTTTGCGGATTGGTCAATCCGTTCGCGAGATATGGCAGTTTGTATGTAAGAAACGCTTGAGAAACTCAAAATTTTCGTAGTTCTGATGCTCGAAACGATTAACTAGAACGGCCTAGGGGAAAAGTACGCATACCGTTGTAATCGGGCGAGTTTCTACTTTCAGATGTAACAGAAATTTTGCGGATTGGTCAATCCGTTCGCGAGATATGGCAGTTTGGAAGTAAGAAACGCTTGAGAAACTCAGAATTTTCGCAGTTCTGATGCTCGAAACGAATAACTAGAACGGCCTAGGGGAAAAGTACGCATACCGTTGTAATCGGGCGAGTTTCTACTTTCAGATGCAACAGAAATTTTGCGGATTGGTCAATCCGTTCGCGAGATATGGCAGTTTGGAGGTAAGAAACGCTTGAGAAACTCAAAATTTTCGCAGTTCTGATGCTCGACAAGCATAACTAGAACGGTCTAGGGGAAAAGTACGCATACCGTTGTAATCGGGCGAATTTCTACTTTCAGATGGAACAGAAATTTTGCGGATTGGTCAATCCGTTCGCGAGATATGGCAGTTTGGAGGTAAGAAACGCTTGAGAAACTCAAAATTTTCGCAGTTCTGATGCTCGACAAGCATAACTAGAACGTTCTAGGGGAAAAGTACGCATACCGTTGTAATCGGGCGACTTTCTACTTTCAGATGGAACAGAAATTTTGCGGATTGGTCAATCCGTTCGCGAGATATGGCAGTTTGGAGGTAAGAAACGGTTGAGAAACTCAAAATTTTCACAGTTCTGATGCTCGAAACGAATAACCAGAACGGCCTAGGGGAAAAGTACGCATACCGTTGTAATCGCGCGAGTTTCTACTTTCAGATGCAACAGAAGTTTTGCGGTTTGGTCAATCCGTTCGCGAGATATGGCAGTTTGGAAGTATGAAACACTTGAGAAACACAAAATTTTCGCAGTTCTGATGCTCGAAACGAATAACTAGAGCGGCCTAGGGGAAAAGTACGCATACTGTTGTAATCGGGCGAGTTTCTACTTTCAGATGCATCAGAAATTTTGCGGATTGGTCAATCCGTTCGCGAGATATGGCAGTTTGGAGGTAAGAAACGCTTGAGAAATTCAAAATTTTCGCAGTTCTGATGCTCGAAACGAATAACTAGAACGGCCTAGGGGAAAAGTACGCATACCTTTGTAATCGGGCGAGTTTCTACTTTCAGATGCAACAGAAGTTTTGCGGATTAGTCAATCCGTTCGCGAGATATGGCAGTTTGGAGGTAAGAAACGCTTGAGAAACTCAAAATTTTCGCAGTTCTGATGCTCGAAACGAATAACTAGAGCGGCCTAGGGGAAAAGTACGCATACCGTTGTAATCGGGCGAGTTTCTACTTTCAGATGCATCAGAAATTTTGCGGATTGGTCAATCCGTTCGCGAGATATGGCAGTTTGGAGGTAAGAAACGCTTGAGAAACTCAAAATTTTCGCAGTTCTGATGCTCGACAAGCATAACTAGAACGGTCTAGGGGAAAAGTACGCATACCGTTGTAATCGGGCGAGTTTCTACTTTCAGATGCAACAGAAATTTTGCGGATTGGTCAATCCGTTCGCGAGATATGGCAGTTTGGAGGTAAGAAACGCTTGAGAAACTCAAAATTTTCGCAGTTCTGATGCTCGAAACGAATAACTACAACGGCCTACGGGAAAAGTACGCATACCGTTGTAATCGGGCGAGTTTCTACTTTCAGATGCAACAGAAATTTTGCGGATTGGTCAATCCGTTCGCGAGATATGGCAGTTTGGAGGTAAGAAACGCTTGAGAAACTCAAAATTTTCGCAGTTCTGATGCTCGACAAGCATAACTAGAACGGTCTAGGGGAAAAGTACGCATACCGTTGTAATCGGGCGAGTTTCTACTTTCAGATGCAACAGAAATTTTGCGGATTGGTCAATCCGTTCGCGAGATATGGCAGTTTGGAGGTAAGAAACGCTTGAGAAACTCAAAATTTTCGCAGTTCTGATGCTCGAAACGAATAACTAGAACGGCCTAGGGGAAAAGTAGGCATAGCGTTGTAATCGGGCGAGTTTCTACTTTCAGATGCAACAGAAATTTTGCGGATTGGACAATCCGTTCGCGAGATATGGCAGTTTGGAGGTAAGAAACGCTTGAGAAACTCAAAATTTTCGCAGTTCTGATGCTCGACAAGCATAACTAGAACGTTCTAGGGGAAAAGTACGCATACCGTTGTAATCGGGCGACTTTCTACTTTCAGATGGAACAGAAATTTTGCGGATTGGTCAATCCGTTCGCGAGATATGGCAGTTTGGAGGTAAGAAACGGTTGAGAAACTCAAAATTTTCACAGTTCTGATGCTCGAAACGAATAACCAGAACGGCCTAGGGGAAAAGTACGCATACCGTTGTAATCGCGCGAGTTTCTACTTTCAGATGCAACAGAAGTTTTGCGGTTTGGTCAATCCGTTCGCGAGATATGGCAGTTTGGAAGTATGAAACACTTGAGAAACACAAAATTTTCGCAGTTCTGATGCTCGAAACGAATAACTAGAGCGGCCTAGGGGAAAAGTACGCATACTGTTGTAATCGGGCGAGTTTCTACTTTCAGATGCATCAGAAATTTTGCGGATTGGTCAATCCGTTCGCGAGATATGGCAGTTTGGAGGTAAGAAACGCTTGAGAAATTCAAAATTTTCGCAGTTCTGATGCTCGAAACGAATAACTAGAACGGCCTAGGGGAAAAGTACGCATACCTTTGTAATCGGGCGAGTTTCTACTTTCAGATGCAACAGAAGTTTTGCGGATTAGTCAATCCGTTCGCGAGATATGGCAGTTTGGAGGTAAGAAACGCTTGAGAAACTCAAAATTTTCGCAGTTCTGATGCTCGAAACGAATAACTAGAGCGGCCTAGGGGAAAAGTACGCATACCGTTGTAATCGGGCGAGTTTCTACTTTCAGATGCATCAGAAATTTTGCGGATTGGTCAATCCGTTCGCGAGATATGGCAGTTTGGAGGTAAGAAACGCTTGAGAAACTCAAAATTTTCGCAGTTCTGATGCTCGACAAGCATAACTAGAACGGTCTAGGGGAAAAGTACGCATACCGTTGTAATCGGGCGAGTTTCTACTTTCAGATGCAACAGAAATTTTGCGGATTGGTCAATCCGTTCGCGAGATATGGCAGTTTGGAGGTAAGAAACGCTTGAGAAACTCAAAATTTTCGCAGTTCTGATGCTCGAAACGAATAACTACAACGGCCTACGGGAAAAGTACGCATACCGTTGTAATCGGGCGAGTTTCTACTTTCAGATGCAACAGAAATTTTGCGGATTGGTCAATCCGTTCGCGAGATATGGCAGTTTGGAGGTAAGAAACGCTTGAGAAACTCAAAATTTTCGCAGTTCTGATGCTCGACAAGCATAACTAGAACGGTCTAGGGGAAAAGTACGCATACCGTTGTAATCGGGCGAGTTTCTACTTTCAGATGCAACAGAAATTTTGCGGATTGGTCAATCCGTTCGCGAGATATGGCAGTTTGGAGGTAAGAAACGCTTGAGAAACTCAAAATTTTCGCAGTTCTGATGCTCGACAAGCATAACTAGAACGTTCTAGGGGAAAAGTAGGCATACCGTTGTAATCGGGCGACTTTCTACTTTCAGATGCAACAGAAATTTTGCGGATTGGTCAATCCGTTCGCGAGATATGGCAGTTTGGAGGTAAGAAACGGTTGAGAAACTCAAAATTTTCACAGTTCTGATGCTCGAAACGAATAACCAGAACGGCCTAGGGGAAAAGTACGCATACCGTTGTAATCGGGCGAGTTTCTACTTTCAGATGCAACAGAAATTTTGCGGATTGGTCAATCCGTTCGCGAGATATGGCAGTTTGGAAGTATGAAACACTTGAGAAACACAAAATTTTCGGAGTTCTGATGCTCGAAACGAATAACTAGAGCGGCCTAGGGGAAAAGTACGCATACCGTTGTAATCGGGCGAGTTTCTACTTTCAGATGGAACAGAAATTTTGCGGATTGGTCAATCCGTTCGCGAGATATGGCATTTTGTAGGTAAGAAACGCTTGAGAAACTCAAAATTTTCGCAGTTCTGATGCTCGACAAGCATAACTAGAACGTTCTAGGGGAAAAGTACGCATACCGTTGTAATCGGGCGACTTTCTACTTTCAGATGGAACAGAAATTTTGCGGATTGGTCAATCCGTTCGCGAGATATGGCAGTTTGGAGGTAAGAAACGCTTGAGAAACTCAAAATTTTCGCAGTTCTGATGCTCGACAAGCATAACTAGAACGTTCTAGGGGAAAAGTACGCATACCGTTGTAATCGGGCGACTTTCTACTTTCAGATGGAACAGAAATTTTGCGGATTGGTCAATCCGTTCGCGAGATATGGCAGTTTGGAGGTAAGAAACGGTTGAGAAACTCAAAATTTTCACAGTTCTGATGCTCGAAACGAATAACCAGAACGGCCTAGGGGAAAAGTACGCATACCGTTGTAATCGCGCGAGTTTCTACTTTCAGATGCAACAGAAGTTTTGCGGTTTGGTCAATCCGTTCGCGAGATATGGCAGTTTGGAAGTATGAAACACTTGAGAAACACAAAATTTTCGCAGTTCTGATGCTCGAAACGAATAACTAGAGCGGCCTAGGGGAAAAGTACGCATACTGTTGTAATCGGGCGAGTTTCTACTTTCAGATGCATCAGAAATTTTGCGGATTGGTCAATCCGTTCGCGAGATATGGCAGTTTGGAAGTAAGAAACGCTTGAGAAACTCAAAATTTTCGCAGTTCTGATGCTCGAAACGATTAACTAGAACGGCCTAGGGGAAAAGTACGCATACCGTTGTAATCGGGCGAGTTTCTACTTTCAGATGTAACAGAAATTTTAGGGATTGGTCAATCCGTTCGCGAGATATGGCAGTTTGGAAGTAAGAAACGCTTGAGAAACTCAAAATTTTCGCAGTTCTGATGCTCGAAACGAATAACTAGAACGGCCTAGGGGAAAAGTACGCATACCGTTGTAATCGGGCGAGTTTCTACTTTCAGATGCAACAGAAATTTTGCGGATTGGTCAATCCGTTCGCGAGATATGGCAGTTTGGAGGTAAGAAACGCTTGAGAAACTCAAAATTTTCGCAGTTCTGATGCTCGACAAGCATAACTAGAACGGTCTAGGGGAAAAGTACGCATACCGTTGTAATCGGGCGAATTTCTACTTTCAGATGCAACACAAATTTTGCGGATTGGTCAATCCGTTCGCGAGATATGGCAGTTTGTATGTAAGAAACGCTTGAGAAACTCAACATTTTCGCAGTTCTGATGCTCGAAACGAATAACTAGAACGGCCTAGGGGAAAAGTAGGCATAGCGTTGTAATCGGGCGAGTTTCTACTTTCAGATGCAACAGAAATTTTGCGGATTGGACAATCCGTTCGCGAGATATGGCAGTTTGGAGGTAAGAAACGCTTGAGAAACTCAAAATTTTCGCAGTTCTGATGCTCGACAAGCATAACTAGAACGTTCTAGGGGAAAAGTACGCATACCGTTGTAATCGGGCGACTTTCTACTTTCAGATGGAAAAGAAATTTTGCGGATTGGTCAATCCGTTCGCGAGATATGGCAGTTTGGAGGTAAGAAACGGTTGAGAAAATCAAAATTTTCACAGTTCTGATGCTCGAAACGAATAACCAGAACGGCCTAGGGGAAAAGTACGCATACCGTTGTAATCGGGCGAGTTTCTACTTTCAGATGCAACAGAAATTTTGCGGTTTGGTCAATCCGTTCGCGAGATATGGCAGTTTGGAAGTAAGAAACGCTTGAGAAACTCAAAATTTTTGCAGTTCTGATGCTCGAAACGATTAACTAGAACGGCCTAGGGGAAAAGTACGCATACCGTTGTAAACGGGCGAGCTTCTACCTTCAGATGCAACAGAAATTTTGCGGATTGGTCAATCCGTTCGCGAGATATGGCAGTTTGGAAGTATGAAACACTTGAGAAACACAAAATTTTCGGAGTTCTGATGCTCGAAACGAATAACTAGAGCGGCCTAGGGGAAAAGTACGCATACCGTTGTAATCGGGCGAGTTTCTACTTTCAGATGCATCAGAAATTTTGCGGATTGGTCAATCCGTTCGCGAGATATGGCAGTTTGGAAATAAGAAACGCTTGAGAGACTCAAAATTTTCGCAGTTCTGATGCTCGAAACGATTAACTAGAACGGCCTAGGGGAAAAGTACGCATACCGTTGTAATCGGGCGAGTTTCTACTTTCAGATGCAACAGAAATTTTGCGGATTGGTCAATCCGTTCGCGAGATATGGCAGTTTGGAAGTAAGAAACGCTTGAGAAACTCAAAATTTTCGCAGTTCTGATGCTCGAAACGAATAACTAGAACGGCCTAGGGGAAACGTACGCATACCGTTGTATACGGGCGAGTTTCTACTTTCAGATGCAACAGAAATTTTGCGGATTGGTCAATCCGTTCGCGAGATATGGCAGTTTCGAGGTAAGCAACGCTTGAGAAACCCAAAATTTTCGCAGTTCTCATGCTCGAAACGAATAACTAAAACGGCCTACGGGAAAAGTACGCATACCGTTGTAATCGGGCGAATTTCTACTTTCAGATGCAACAGAAATTTTGCGGATTGGTCAATCCGTTCGCGAGATATGGCAGTTTGTATGTAAGAAACGCTTGAGAAACTCAACATTTTCGCAGTTCTGATGCTCGAAACGAATAACTAGAACGGCCTAGGGGAAAAGTAGGCATAGCGTTGTAATCGGGCGAGTTTCTACTTTCAGATGCAACAGAAATTTTGCGGATTGGACAATCCGTTCGCGAGATATGGCAGTTTGGAGGTAAGAAACGCTTGAGAAACTCAAAATTTTCGCAGTTCTGATGCTCGACAAGCATAACTAGAACGTTCTAGGGGAAAAGTACGCATACCGTTGTAATCGGGCGACTTTCTACTTTCAGATGGAAAAGAAATTTTGCGGATTGGTCAATCCGTTCGCGAGATATGGCAGTTTGGAGGTAAGAAACGGTTGAGAAAATCAAATTTTCACAGTTCTGATGCTCGAAACGAATAACCAGAACGGCCTAGGGGAAAAGTACGCATACCGTTGTAATCGGGGCGAGTTTCTACTTTCAGATGCAACAGAAATTTTGCGGTTTGGTCAATCCGTTCGCGAGATATGGCAGTTTGGAAGTAAGAAACGCTTGAGAAACTCAACATTTTCGCAGTTCTGATGCTCGAAACGAATAACTAGAACGGCCTAGGGGAAAAGTAGGCATAGCGTTGTAATCGGGCGAGTTTCTACTTTCAGATGCAACAGAAATTTTGCGGATTGGACAATCCGTTCGCGAGATATGGCAGTTTGGAGGTAAGAAACGCTTGAGAAACTCAAAATTTTCGCAGTTCTGATGCTCGACAAGCATAACTAGAACGTTCTAGGGGAAAAGTACGCATACCGTTGTAATCGGGCGACTTTCTACTTTCAGATGGAAAAGAAATTTTGCGGATTGGTCAATCCGTTCGCGAGATATGGCAGTTTGGAGGTAAGAAACGGTTGAGAAAATCAAAATTTTCACAGTTCTGATGCTCGAAACGAATAACCAGAACGGCCTAGGGGAAAAGTACGCATACCGTTGTAATCGGGCGAGTTTCTACTTTCAGATGCAACAGAAATTTTGCGGTTTGGTCAATCCGTTCGCGAGTTATGGCAGTTTGGAAGTAAGAAACGCTTGAGAAACTCAAAATTTTTGCAGTTCTGATGCTCGAAACGATTAACTAGAACGGCCTAGGGGAAAAGTACGCATACCGTTGTAAACGGGCGAGCTTCTACCTTCAGATGCAACAGAAATTTTGCGGATTGGTCAATCCGTTCGCGAGATATGGCAGTTTGGAGGTAAGAAACGGTTGAGAAACTCAAATTTTCACAGTTCTGATGCTCGAAACGAATAACCAGAACGGCCTAGGGGAAAAGTACGCATACCGTTGTAATCGGGCGAGTTTCTACTTTCAGATGCAACAGAAATTTTGCGGATTGGTCAATCCGTTCGCGAGATATGGCAGTTTGGAAGTATGAAACACTTGAGAAACACAAAATTTTCGGAGTTCTGATGCTCGAAACGAATAACTAGAGCGGCCTAGGGGAAAAGTACGCATACCGTTGTAATCGGGCGAGTTTCTACTTTCAGATGCAACAGAAATTTTGCGGATTGGTCAATCCGTTCGCGAGATATGGCAGTTTGGAAGTAAGAAACGCTTGAGAAACTCAAAATTTTCGCAGTTCTGATGCTCGAAACGAATAACTAGAACGGCCTAGGGGAAACGTACGCATACCGTTGTATACGGGCGAGTTTCTACTTTCAGATGCAACAGAAATTTTGCGGATTGGTCAATCCGTTCGCGAGATATGGCAGTTTCGAGGTAAGCAACGCTTGAGAAACCCAAAATTTTCGCAGTTCTCATGCTCGAAACGAATAACTAAAACGGCCTACGGGAAAAGTACGCATACCGTTGTAATCGGGCGAATTTCTACTTTCAGATGCAACAGAAATTTTGCGGATTGGTCAATCCGTTCGCGAGATATGGCAGTTTGTATGTAAGAAACGCTTGAGAAACTCAACATTTTCGCAGTTCTGATGCTCGAAACGAATAACTAGAACGGCCTAGGGGAAAAGTAGGCATAGCGTTGTAATCGGGCGAGTTTCTACTTTCAGATGCAACAGAAATTTTGCGGATTGGACAATCCGTTCGCGAGATATGGCAGTTTGGAGGTAAGAAACGCTTGAGAAACTCAAAATTTTCGCAGTTCTGATGCTCGACAAGCATAACTAGAACGTTCTAGGGGAAAAGTACGCATACCGTTGTAATCGGGCGACTTTCAACTTTCAGATGGAAAAGAAATTTTGCGGATTGGTCAATCCGTTCGCGAGATATGGCAGTTTGGAGGTAAGAAACGGTTGAGAAAATCAAAATTTTCACAGTTCTGATGCTCGAAACGAATAACCAGAACGGCCTAGGGGAAAAGTACGCATACCGTTTTAATCGGGCGAGTTTCTACTTTCAGATGCAACAGAAATTTTGCGGTTTGGTCAATCCGTTCGCGAGATATGGCAGTTTGGAAGTAAGAAACGCTTGAGAAACTCAAAATTTTTGCAGTTCTGATGCTCGAAACGATTAACTAGAACGGCCTAGGGGAAAAGTACGCATACCGTTGTAAACGGGCGAGCTTCTACCTTCAGATGCAACAGAAATTTTGCGGATTGGTCAATCCGTTCGCGAGATATGGCAGTTTGGAGGTAAGAAACGCTTGAGAAACTCAAAATTTTCGCAGTTCTGATGCTCGACAAGCATAACTAGAACGTTCTAAGGGGAAAAGTAGGCATACCGTTGTAATCGGGCGACTTTCTACTTTCAGATGCAACAGAAATTTTGCGGATTGGTCAATCCGTTCGCGAGATATGGCAGTTTGGAGGTAAGAAACGGTTGAGAAACTCAAAATTTTCACAGTTCTGATGCTCGAAACGAATAACCAGAACGGCCTAGGGGAAAAGTACGCATACCGTTGTAATCGGGCGAGTTTCTACTTTCAGATGCAACAGAAATTTTGCGGATTGGTCATTCCGTTCGCGAGATATGGCAGTTTGGAAGTATGAAACACTTGAGAAACACAAAATTTTCGGAGTTCTGATGCTCGAAACGAATAACTAGAGCGGCCTAGGGGAAAAGTACGCATACCGTTGTAATCGGGCGAGTTTCTACTTTCAGATGCATCAGAAATTTTGCGGATTGGTCAATCCGTTCGCGAGATATGGCAGTTTGGAAATAAGAAACGCTTGAGAGACTCAAAATTTTCGCAGTTCTGATGCTCGAAACGATTAACTAGAACGGCCTAGGGGAAAAGTACGCATACCGTTGTAATCGGGCGAGTTTCTACTTTCAGATGCAACAGAAATTTTGCGGATTGGTCAATCCGTTCGCGAGATATGGCAGTTTGGAAGTAAGAAACGCTTGAGAAACTCAAAATTTTCGCAGTTCTGATGCTCGAAACGAATAACTAGAACGGCCTAGGGGAAACGTACGCATACCGTTGTATACGGGCGAGTTTCTACTTTCAGATGCAACAGAAATTTTGCGGATTGGTCAATCCGTTCGCGAGATATGGCAGTTTCGAGGTAAGCAACGCTTGAGAAACCCAAAATTTTCGCAGTTCTCATGCTCGAAACGAATAACTAAAACGGCCTAGGGGAAAAGTACGCATACCGTTGTAAACGGGCGAGCTTCTACCTTCAGATGCAACAGAAATTTTGCGGATTGGTCAATCCGTTCGCGAGATATGGCAGTTTGGAGGTAAGAAACGCTTGAGAAACTCAAAATTTTCGCAGTTCTGATGCTCGACAAGCATAACTAGAACGTTCTAAGGGGAAAAGTAGGCATACCGTTGTAATCGGGCGACTTTCTACTTTCAGATGCAACAGAAATTTTGCGGATTGGTCAATCCGTTCGCGAGATATGGCAGTTTGGAGGTAAGAAACGGTTGAGAAACTCAAAATTTTCACAGTTCTGATGCTCGAAACGAATAACCAGAACGGCCTAGGGGAAAAGTACGCATACCGTTGTAATCGGGCGAGTTTCTACTTTCAGATGCAACAGAAATTTTGCGGATTGGTCATTCCGTTCGCGAGATATGGCAGTTTGGAAGTATGAAACACTTGAGAAACACAAAATTTTCGGAGTTCTGATGCTCGAAACGAATAACTAGAGCGGCCTAGGGGAAAAGTACGCATACCGTTGTAATCGGGCGAGTTTCTACTTTCAGATGCATCAGAAATTTTGCGGATTGGTCAATCCGTTCGCGAGATATGGCAGTTTGGAAATAAGAAACGCTTGAGAGACTCAAAATTTTCGCAGTTCTGATGCTCGAAACGATTAACTAGAACGGCCTAGGGGAAAAGTACGCATACCGTTGTAATCGGGCGAGTTTCTACTTTCAGATGCAACAGAAATTTTGCGGATTGGTCAATCCGTTCGCGAGATATGGCAGTTTGGAAGTAAGAAACGCTTGAGAAACTCAAAATTTTCGCAGTTCTGATGCTCGAAACGAATAACTAGAACGGCCTAGGGGAAACGTACGCATACCGTTGTATACGGGCGAGTTTCTACTTTCAGATGCAACAGAAATTTTGCGGATTGGTCAATCCGTTCGCGAGATATGGCAGTTTCGAGGTAAGCAACGCTTGAGAAACCCAAAATTTTCGCAGTTCTCATGCTCGAAACGAATAACTAAAACGGCCTACGGGAAAAGTACGCATACCGTTGTAATCGGGCGAATTTCTACTTTCAGATGCAACAGAAATTTTGCGGATTGGTCAATCCGTTCGCGAGATATGGCAGTTTGTATGTAAGAAACGCTTGAGAAACTCAACATTTTCGCAGTTCTGATGCTCGAAACGAATAACTAGAACGGCCTAGGGGAAAAGTAGGCATAGCGTTGTAATCGGGCGAGTTTCTACTTTCAGATGCAACAGAAACTTTGCGGATTGGACAATCCGTTCGCGAGATATGGCAGTTTGGAGGTAAGAAACGCTTGAGAAACTCAAAATTTTCGCAGTTCTGATGCTCGACAAGCATAACTAGAACGTTCTAGGGGAAAAGTACGCATACCGTTGTAATCGGGCGACTTTCTACTTTCAGATGGAACAGAAATTTTGCGGATTGGTCAATCCGTTCGCGAGATATGGCAGTTTGGAGGTAAGAAACGGTTGAGAAACTCAAAATTTTCACAGTTCTGATGCTCGAAACGAATAACCAGAACGGCCTAGGGGAAAAGTACGCATACCGTTGTAATCGCGCGAGTTTCTACTTTCAGATGCAACAGAAGTTTTGCGGTTTGGTCAATCCGTTCGCGAGATATGGCAGTTTGGAAGTATGAAACACTTGAGAAACACAAAATTTTCGCAGTTCTGATGCTCGAAACGAATAACTAGAGCGGCCTAGGGGAAAAGTACGCATACTGTTGTAATCGGGCGAGTTTCTACTTTCAGATGCATCAGAAATTTTGCGGATTGGTCAATCCGTTCGCGAGATATGGCAGTTTGGATGTAAGAAACGCTTGAGAAACTCAAAATTTTCGTAGTTCTGATGCTCGAAACGATTAACTAGAACGGCCTAGGGGAAAAGTACGCATACCGTTGTAATCGGGCGAGTTTCTACTTTCAGATGTAACAGAAATTTTGCGGATTGGTCAATCCGTTCGCGAGATATGGCAGTTTGGAAGTAAGAAACGCTTGAGAAACTCAAAATTTTCGCAGTTCTGATGCTCGAAACGAATAACTAGAACGGCCTAGGGGAAAAGTACGCATACCGTTGTAATCGGGCGAGTTTCTACTTTCAGATGCAACAGAAATTTTGCGGATTGGTCAATCCGTTCGCGAGATATGGCAGTTTGGAGGTAAGAAACGCTTGAGAAACTCAAAATTTTCGCAGTTCTGATGCTCGACAAGCATAACTAGAACGGTCTAGGGGAAAAGTACGCATACCGTTGTAATCGGGCGAATTTCTACTTTCAGATGCAACAGAAATTTTGCGGATTGGTCAATCCGTTCGCGAGATATGGCAGTTTGTATGTAAGAAACGCTTGAGAAACTCAACATTTTCGCAGTTCTGATGCTCGAAACGAATAACTAGAACGGCCTAGGGGAAAAGTAGGCATAGCGTTGTAATCGGGCGAGTTTCTACTTTCAGATGCAACAGAAATTTTGCGGATTGGACAATCCGTTCGCGAGATATGGCAGTTTGGAGGTAAGAAACGCTTGAGAAACTCAAAATTTTCGCAGTTCTGATGCTCGACAAGCATAACTAGAACGTTCTAGGGGAAAAGTACGCATACCGTTGTAATCGGGCGACTTTCTACTTTCAGATGGAAAAGAAATTTTGCGGATTGGTCAATCCGTTCGCGAGATATGGCAGTTTGGAGGTAAGAAACGGTTGAGAAAATCAAAATTTTCACAGTTCTGATGCTCGAAACGAATAACCAGAACGGCCTAGGGGAACAGTACGCATACCGTTGTAATCGGGCGAGTTTCTACTTTCAGATGCAACAGAAATTTTGCGGTTTGGTCAATCCGTTCGCGAGATATGGCAGTTTGGAAGTAAGAAACGCTTGAGAAACTCAAAATTTTCGCAGTTCTGATGCTCGAAACGAATAACTGGAACGGCCTAGGGGAAAAGTACGCATACCGTTGTAATCGGGCGAGTTTCTACTTTCAGATGCAACAGAATTTTTGCGGATTAGTCAATCCGTTCGCGAGATATGGCAGTTTGGAGGTAAGAAACGCTTGAGAAACTCAAAATTTTCGCAGTTCTGATGCTCGACAAGCATAACTAGAACGGTCTAGGGGAAAAGTACGCATACCGTTGTAATCGGGAGAATTTCTACTTTCAGATGCAACAGAAATTTTGCGGATTGGTCAATCCGTTCGCGAGATATGGCAGTTTGGAGGTAAGAAACGCTTGAGAAACTCAAAATTTTCGCAGTTCTGATGCTCGAAACGAATAACTAGAACGGACTAGGGGAAAAGTACGCATACCGTTGTAATCGGGCGAGTTTCTACTTTCAGATGCAACAGAAATTTTGCGGATTGGTCAATCCGTTCGCGAGATATGGCAGTTTGGAGGTAAGAAACGTTTGAGAAACTCCAAATTTTCGCAGTTCTGATGCTCGAAAAGAATAACTAGAACGGCCTAGGGGAACAGTACGCACACCGTTGTAATCGGGCGAGTTTCTACTTTCAGATGCAACAGAAATTTTGCGGATTGGTCAATCCGTTCGCGAGATATGGCGGTTTGGAAGTAAGAAACGCTTGAGAAACTCAAAATTTTCGCAGTTCTGATGCTCGAAACGAATAACTAGAACGGCCTAGGGGAAAAGTACGCATACCGTTGTAATCGGGCGAGTTTCTACTTTCAGATGCAACAGAATTTTTGCGGATTAGTCAATCCGTTCGCGAGATATGGCAGTTTGGAGGTAAGAAACGCTTGAGAAACTCAAAATTTTCGCAGTTCTGATGCTCGACAAGCATAACTAGAACGTTCTAGGGGAAAAGTACGCATACCGTTGTAATCGGGCGACTTTCTACTTTCAGATGGAACAGAAATTTTGCGGATTGGTCAATCCGTTCGCGAGATATGGCAGTTTGGAGGTAAGAAACGGTTGAGAAACTCAAAATTTTCACAGTTCTGATGCTCGAAACGAATAACCAGAACGGCCTAGGGGAAAAGTACGCATACCGTTGTAATCGCGCGAGTTTCTACTTTCAGATGCAACAGAAGTTTTGCGGTTTGGTCAATCCGTTCGCGAGATATGGCAGTTTGGAAGTATGAAACACTTGAGAAACACAAAATTTTCGCAGTTCTGATGCTCGAAACGAATAACTAGAGCGGCCTAGGGGAAAAGTACGCATACTGTTGTAATCGGGCGAGTTTCTACTTTCAGATGCATCAGAAATTTTGCGGATTGGTCAATCCGTTCGCGAGATATGGCAGTTTGGATGTAAGAAACGCTTGAGAAACTCAAAATTTTCGTAGTTCTGATGCTCGAAACGATTAACTAGAACGGCCTAGGGGAAAAGTACGCATACCGTTGTAATCGGGCGAGTTTCTACTTTCAGATGTAACAGAAATTTTGCGGATTGGTCAATCCGTTCGCGAGATATGGCAGTTTGGAAGTAAGAAACGCTTGAGAAACTCAAAATTTTCGCAGTTCTGATGCTCGAAACGAATAACTAGAACGGCCTAGGGGAAAAGTACGCATACCGTTGTAATCGGGCGAGTTTCTACTTTCAGATGCAACAGAAATTTTGCGGATTGGTCAATCCGTTCGCGAGATATGGCAGTTTGGAGGTAAGAAACGCTTGAGAAACTCAAAATTTTCGCAGTTCTGATGCTCGACAAGCATAACTAGAACGGTCTAGGGGAAAAGTACGCATACCGTTGTAATCGGGCGAATTTCTACTTTCAGATGCAACAGAAATTTTGCGGATTGGTCAATCCGTTCGCGAGATATGGCAGTTTGTATGTAAGAAACGCTTGAGAAACTCAACATTTTCGCAGTTCTGATGCTCGAAACGAATAACTAGAACGGCCTAGGGGAAAAGTAGGCATAGCGTTGTAATCGGGCGAGTTTCTACTTTCAGATGCAACAGAAATTTTGCGGATTGGACAATCCGTTCGCGAGATATGGCAGTTTGGAGGTAAGAAACGCTTGAGAAACTCAAAATTTTCGCAGTTCTGATGCTCGACAAGCATAACTAGAACGTTCTAGGGGAAAAGTACGCATACCGTTGTAATCGGGCGACTTTCTACTTTCAGATGGAAAAGAAATTTTGCGGATTGGTCAATCCGTTCGCGAGATATGGCAGTTTGGAGGTAAGAAACGGTTGAGAAAATCAAAATTTTCACAGTTCTGATGCTCGAAACGAATAACCAGAACGGCCTAGGGGAACAGTACGCATACCGTTGTAATCGGGCGAGTTTCTACTTTCAGATGCAACAGAAATTTTGCGGTTTGGTCAATCCGTTCGCGAGATATGGCAGTTTGGAAGTAAGAAACGCTTGAGAAACTCAAAATTTTCGCAGTTCTGATGCTCGAAACGAATAACTGGAACGGCCTAGGGGAAAAGTACGCATACCGTTGTAATCGGGCGAGTTTCTACTTTCAGATGCAACAGAATTTTTGCGGATTAGTCAATCCGTTCGCGAGATATGGCAGTTTGGAGGTAAGAAACGCTTGAGAAACTCAAAATTTTCGCAGTTCTGATGCTCGACAAGCATAACTAGAACGGTCTAGGGGAAAAGTACGCATACCGTTGTAATCGGGAGAATTTCTACTTTCAGATGCAACAGAAATTTTGCGGATTGGTCAATCCGTTCGCGAGATATGGCAGTTTGGAGGTAAGAAACGCTTGAGAAACTCAAAATTTTCGCAGTTCTGATGCTCGACAAGCATAACTAGAACGTTCTAGGGGAAAAGTACGCATACCGTTGTAATCGGGCGACTTTCTACTTTCAGATGGAACAGAAATTTTGCGGATTGGTCAATCCGTTCGCGAGATATGGCAGTTTGGAGGTAAGAAACGTTTGAGAAACTCCAAATTTTCGCAGTTCTGATGCTCGAAAAGAATAACTAGAACGGCCTAGGGGAACAGTACGCATACCGTTGTAATCGGGCGAGTTTCTACTTTCAGATGCAACAGAAATTTTGCGGTTTGGTCAATCCGTTCGCGAGATATGGCAGTTTGGAAGTAAGAAACGCTTGAGAAACTCAAAATTTTCGCAGTTCTGATGCTCGAAACGAATAACTGGAACGGCCTAGGGGAAAAGTACGCATACCGTTGTAATCGGGCGAGTTTCTACTTTCAGATGCAACAGAATTTTTGCGGATTAGTCAATCCGTTCGCGAGATATGGCAGTTTGGAGGTAAGAAACGCTTGAGAAACTCAAAATTTTCGCAGTTCTGATGCTCGACAAGCATAACTAGAACGGTCTAGGGGAAAAGTACGCATACCGTTGTAATCGGGAGAATTTCTACTTTCAGATGCAACAGAAATTTTGCGGATTGGTCAATCCGTTCGCGAGATATGGCAGTTTGGAGGTAAGAAACGCTTGAGAAACTCAAAATTTTCGCAGTTCTGATGCTCGAAACGAATAACTAGAACGGACTAGGGGAAAAGTACGCATACCGTTGTAATCGGGCGAGTTTCTACTTTCAGATGCAACAGAAATTTTGCGGATTGGTCAATCCGTTCGCGAGATATGGCAGTTTGGAGGTAAGAAACGTTTGAGAAACTCCAAATTTTCGCAGTTCTGATGCTCGAAAAGAATAACTAGAACGGCCTAGGGGAACAGTACGCACACCGTTGTAATCGGGCGAGTTTCTACTTTCAGATGCAACAGAAATTTTGCGGATTGGTCAATCCGTTCGCGAGATATGGCGGTTTGGAAGTAAGAAACGCTTGAGAAACTCAAAATTTTCGCAGTTCTGATGCTCGAAACGAATAACTAGAACGGCCTAGGGGAAAAGTACGCATACCGTTGTAATCGGGCGAGTTTCTACTTTCAGATGCAACAGAATTTTTGCGGATTAGTCAATCCGTTCGCGAGATATGGCAGTTTGGAGGTAAGAAACGCTTGAGAAACTCAAAATTTTCGCAGTTCTGATGCTCGACAAGCATAACTAGAACGTTCTAGGGGAAAAGTACGCATACCGTTGTAATCGGGCGACTTTCTACTTTCAGATGGAACAGAAATTTTGCGGATTGGTCAATCCGTTCGCGAGATATGGCAGTTTGGAGGTAAGAAACGGTTGAGAAACTCAAAATTTTCACAGTTCTGATGCTCGAAACGAATAACCAGAACGGCCTAGGGGAAAAGTACGCATACCGTTGTAATCGCGCGAGTTTCTACTTTCAGATGCAACAGAAGTTTTGCGGTTTGGTCAATCCGTTCGCGAGATATGGCAGTTTGGAAGTATGAAACACTTGAGAAACACAAAATTTTCGCAGTTCTGATGCTCGAAACGAATAACTAGAGCGGCCTAGGGGAAAAGTACGCATACTGTTGTAATCGGGCGAGTTTCTACTTTCAGATGCATCAGAAATTTTGCGGATTGGTCAATCCGTTCGCGAGATATGGCAGTTTGGATGTAAGAAACGCTTGAGAAACTCAAAATTTTCGTAGTTCTGATGCTCGAAACGATTAACTAGAACGGCCTAGGGGAAAAGTACGCATACCGTTGTAATCGGGCGAGTTTCTACTTTCAGATGTAACAGAAATTTTGCGGATTGGTCAATCCGTTCGCGAGATATGGCAGTTTGGAAGTAAGAAACGCTTGAGAAACTCAAAATTTTCGCAGTTCTGATGCTCGAAACGAATAACTAGAACGGCCTAGGGGAAAAGTACGCATACCGTTGTAATCGGGCGAGTTTCTACTTTCAGATGCAACAGAAATTTTGCGGATTGGTCAATCCGTTCGCGAGATATGGCAGTTTGGAGGTAAGAAACGCTTGAGAAACTCAAAATTTTCGCAGTTCTGATGCTCGACAAGCATAACTAGAACGGTCTAGGGGAAAAGTACGCATACCGTTGTAATCGGGCGAATTTCTACTTTCAGATGCAACAGAAATTTTGCGGATTGGTCAATCCGTTCGCGAGATATGGCAGTTTGTATGTAAGAAACGCTTGAGAAACTCAACATTTTCGCAGTTCTGATGCTCGAAACGAATAACTAGAACGGCCTAGGGGAAAAGTAGGCATAGCGTTGTAATCGGGCGAGTTTCTACTTTCAGATGCAACAGAAATTTTGCGGATTGGACAATCCGTTCGCGAGATATGGCAGTTTGGAGGTAAGAAACGCTTGAGAAACTCAAAATTTTCGCAGTTCTGATGCTCGACAAGCATAACTAGAACGTTCTAGGGGAAAAGTACGCATACCGTTGTAATCGGGCGACTTTCTACTTTCAGATGGAAAAGAAATTTTGCGGATTGGTCCATCCGTTCGCGAGATATGGCAGTTTGGAGGTAAGAAACGGTTGAGAAAATCAAAATTTTCACAGTTCTGATGCTCGAAACGAATAACCAGAACGGCCTAGGGGAACAGTACGCATACCGTTGTAATCGGGCGAGTTTCTACTTTCAGATGCAACAGAAATTTTGCGGTTTGGTCAATCCGTTCGCGAGATATGGCAGTTTGGAAGTAAGAAACGCTTGAGAAACTCAAAATTTTCGCAGTTCTGATGCTCGAAACGAATAACTGGAACGGCCTAGGGGAAAAGTACGCATACCGTTGTAATCGGGCGAGTTTCTACTTTCAGATGCAACAGAATTTTTGCGGATTAGTCAATCCGTTCGCGAGATATGGCAGTTTGGAGGTAAGAAACGCTTGAGAAACTCAAAATTTTCGCAGTTCTGATGCTCGACAAGCATAACTAGAACGGTCTAGGGGAAAAGTACGCATACCGTTGTAATCGGGAGAATTTCTACTTTCAGATGCAACAGAAATTTTGCGGATTGGTCAATCCGTTCGCGAGATATGGCAGTTTGGAGGTAAGAAACGCTTGAGAAACTCAAAATTTTCGCAGTTCTGATGCTCGAAACGAATAACTAGAACGGACTAGGGGAAAAGTACGCATACCGTTGTAATCGGGCGAGTTTCTACTTTCAGATGCAACAGAAATTTTGCGGATTGGTCAATCCGTTCGCGAGATATGGCAGTTTGGAGGTAAGAAACGTTTGAGAAACTCCAAATTTTCGCAGTTCTGATGCTCGAAAAGAATAACTAGAACGGCCTAGGGGAACAGTACGCACACCGTTGTAATCGGGCGAGTTTCTACTTTCAGATGCAACAGAAATTTTGCGGATTGGTCAATCCGTTCGCGAGATATGGCGGTTTGGAAGTAAGAAACGCTTGAGAAACTCAAAATTTTCGCAGTTCTGATGCTCGAAACGAATAACTAGAACGGCCTAGGGGAAAAGTACGCATACCGTTGTAATCGGGCGAGTTTCTACTTTCAGATGCAACAGAATTTTTGCGGATTAGTCAATCCGTTCGCGAGATATGGCAGTTTGGAGGTAAGAAACGCTTGAGAAACTCAAAATTTTCGCAGTTCTGATGCTCGACAAGCATAACTAGAACGGTCTAGGGGAAAAGTACGCATACCGTCGTAATCGGGCGAGTTTCTACTTTCAGATGCAACAGAAATTTTGCGGATTGGTCAATCCGTTCGCGAGATATGGCAGTTTGGAGGTAAGAAACGCTTGAGAAACTCAAAATTTTCGCAGTTCTGATGCTCGACAAGCATAACTAGAACGGTCTAGGGGAAAAGTACGCATACCGTTGTAATCGGGCGAATTTCTACTTTCAGATGCAACAGAAATTTTGCGGATTGGTCAATCCCTTCGCGAGATATGGCAGTTTGGAGGTAAGAAACGCTTGAGAAACTCAAAATTTTCGCAGTTCTGATGCTCGAAACGAATAACTAGAACGGACTAGGGGAAAAGTACGCATACCGTTGTAATCGGGCGAGTTTCTACTTTCAGATGCAACAGAAACTTTGCGGATTGGTCAATCCGTTCGCGAGATATGGCAGTTTGGAGGTAAGAAACGTTTGAGAAACTCCAAATTTTCGCAGTTCTGATGCTCGAAAAGAATAACTAGAACGGCCTAGGGGAACAGTACGCACACCGTTGTAATCGGGCGAGTTTCTACTTTCAGATGCAACAGAAATTTTGCGGATTGGTCAATCCGTTCGCGAGATATGGCGGTTTGGAAGTAAGAAACGCTTGAGAAACTCAAAATTTTCGCAGTTCTGATGCTCGAAACGAATAACTAGAACGGCCTAGGGGAAAAGTACGCATACCGTTGTAATCGGGCGAGTTTCTACTTTCAGATGCAACAGAAATTTTGCGGATTGGTCAATCCGTTCGCGAGATATGGCAGTTTGTAGGTAAGAAGCGCTTGAGAAACTCAAAATTTTCGCAGTTCTGATGCTCGAAACGAATAACTAGAACGGACTAGGGGAAAAGTACGCATACCGTTGTAATCGGGCGAGTTTCTACTTTCAGATGCAACAGAAATTTTGCGGATTGGTCAATCCGTTCGCGAGATATAGCAGTTTGGAGGTAAGAAACGATTGAGAAACTCAAAATTTTCGCAGTTCTGATGCTCGAAACGAATAACTAGAACGGCCTAGGGGAAAAGTACGCATACCGTTGTAATCGGGCGAGTTTCTACTTTCAGATGCAACAGAATTTTTGCGGATTAGTCAATCCGTTCGCGAGATATGGCAGTTTGGAGGTAAGAAACGCTTGAGAAACTCAAAATTTTCGCAGTTCTGATGCTCGACAAGCATAACTAGAACGTTCTAGGGGAAAAGTACGCATACCGTTGTAATCGGGCGACTTTCTACTTTCAGATGCATCAGAAATTTTTCGGATTGGTCAATCCGTTCGCGAGATATGGCAGTTTGGAGGTAAGCAACGCTTGAGAAACCCAAAATTTTCGCAGTTCTCATGCTCGAAACGAATAACTACAACGGCCTACGGGAAAAGTACGCATACCGTTGTAATCGGGCGAGTTTCTACTTTCAGATGCAACAGAAATTTTGCGGATTGGTCAATCCGTTCGCGAGATATGGCAGTTTGGAGGTAAGAAACGGTTGAGAAACTCAAAATTTTCACAGTTCTGATGCTCGAAACGAATAACCAGTACGAACTAGGGGAAAAGTACGCATACCGTTGTAATCGGGCGAGTTTCTACTTTCAGATGCAACAGAAATTTTGCGGATTGGTCAATCCGTTCGCGAGATATGGCAGTTTGTAGGTAAGAAACGCTTGAGAAACTCAACATTTTCGCAGTTCTGATGCTCGAAACGAATAACTAGAACGGCCTAGGGGACAACTACACCTACCGTTGTAATCGGGCGAGTTTCTACTTTCAGATGCAACAGAAATTTTACGGATTGGTCAATCCGTTCGCGAGATATGGCAGTTTGGAGGTAAGAAACGCTTGAGAAACTCAAAATTTTCGCAGTTCTGATGCTCGACAAGCATAACCAGAACGTTCTAGGGGAAAAGTACGCATACCGTTGTAATCGGGCGAGTTTCTACCTTCAGATGCAACAGAAATTTTGCGGATTGGTCAATCCGTTCGCGAGGTATGGCAGTTTGGAGGTAAGAAACGCTTGAGAAACTCAAAATTTTCGCAGTTCTGGTGCTCGACAAGCATAACTAGAGCGGTCTAGGGGAAGAGTACGCATACCGTTGTAATCGGGCGAGTTTCTACTTTCAGATGCAACAGAAATTTTGCGGATTGGTCAATCCGTTCGCGAGATACGGCAGTTTGGAGGTAAGAAACGCTTGAGAAACTCAAAATTTTCGCAGTTCTGATGCTCGACAAGCATAACTAGAACGTTCTAGGGGAAGAGTACGCATACCGTTGTAATCGGGCGAGTTTCTACTTTCAGATGCAACAGAAATTTTGCGGATTGGTCAATCCGTTCGCGAGATACGGCAGTTTGTAGGTAAGAAACGCTTGAGAAACTCAACATTTTCGCAGTTCTGATGCTCGAAACGAATAACTAGAACGGCCTAGGGGACAACTACACCTACCGTTGTAATCGGGCGAGTTTCTACTTTCAGATGCAACAGAAATTTTGCGAATTGGTCAATCCGTTCGCGAGATATGGCAGTTTGGAAGTAAGAAACGCTTGAGAAACTCAAAATTTTCGCAGTTCTGATGCTCGAAACGATTAACTAGAACGGCCTAGGGGAAAAGTACGCATACCGTTGTAATCGGGCGCGTTTCTACTTTCAGATGCAACAGAAATTTTGCGGATTGGTCAATCCGTTCGCGAGATACGGCAGTTTGGAGGTAAGAAACGCTTGAGAAACTCAAAATTTTCGCAGTTCTGATGCTCGAAACGAATAACTAGAACGGACTAGGGGAAAAATAGGCATACCGTTGTAATGGGGCGAGTTTGTACTTTCAGATGCAACAGAAATTTTGCGGACTGGTCAATCCGTTCGCGAGATATGGCAGTTTGGAGGTAAGAAACGCTTGAGAAACTCAAAATTTTCGCAGTTCTGGTGCTCGACAAGCATAACTAGAGCGGTCTAGGGGAAGAGTACGCATACCGTTGTAATCGGGCGAGTTTCTACTTTCAGATGCAACAGAAATTTTGCGGATTGGTCAATCCGTTCGCGAGATACGGCAGTTTGGAGGTAAGAAACGCTTGAGAAACTCAAAATTTTCGCAGTTCTGATGCTCGACAAGCATAACTAGAACGTTCTAGGGGAAGAGTACACATACCGTTGTAATCGGGCGAGTTTCTACTTTCAGATGCAACAGAAATTTTGCGGATTGGTCAATCCGTTCGCGAGGTATGGCAGTTTGGAGGTAAGAAACGCTTGAGAAACTCAAAATTTTCGCAGTTCTGGTGCTCGACAAGCATAACTAGAGCGGTCTAGGGGAAGAGTACGCATACCGTTGTAATCGGGCGAGTTTCTACTTTCAGATGCAACAGAAATTTTGCGGATTGGTCAATCCGTTCGCGAGATACGGCAGTTTGGAGGTAAGAAACGCTTGAGAAACTCAAAATTTTCGCAGTTCTGATGCTCGACAAGCATAACTAGAACGTTCTAGGGGAAGAGTACACATACCGTTGTAATCGGGCGAGTTTCTACTTTCAGATGCAACAGAAATTTTGCGGATTGGTCAATCCGTTCGCGAGATACGGCAGTTTGGAGGTAAGAAACGGTTGAGAAACTCAAAATTTTCACAGTTCTGATGCTCGAAACGAATAACCAGAACGGCCTAGGGGAAAAGTACGCATACCGTTGTAATCGGGCGAGTTTCTACTTTCAGATGCAACAGAAATTTTGCGGATTGGTCAATCCGTTCGCGAGATACGGCAGTTTGGAGGTAAGAAACGCTTGAGAAACTCAAAATTTTCGCAGTTCTGATGCTCGAAACGAATAACTAGAACGGACTAGGGGAAAAGTACGCATACCGTTGTAATCGGGCGAGTTTCTACTTTCAGATGCAACAGAAATTTTGAGGATTGGTCAATCCGTTCGCGAGATATGGCAGTTTGGAAGTAAGAAACGCTTGAGAAACTCAAATTTTTCGCAGTTCTGATGCTCGAAACGAATAACTAGAACGGTCTAGGGGAAAAGTACGCATACCGTTGTAATCGGGCGAGTTTCTACTTTCAGATGCAACAGAAATTTTGCGGATTGGTCAATCCGTTCGCGAGATATGGCAGTTTGGAGGTAAGAAACGCTTGAGAAACTCAACATTTTCGCAGTTCTGATGCTCGAAACGAATAACTAGAACGGCCTAGGGGAAAAATAGGCATACCGTTGTAATGGGGCGAGTTTGTACTTTCAGATGCAACAGAAATTTTGCGGACTGGTCAATCCGTTCGCGAGATATGGCAGTTTGGAGGTAAGAAACGCTTGAGAAACTCAAAATTTTCGCAGTTCTGATGCTCGAAACGAATAACTAGAACGGACTAGGGGAAAAGTACGCATACCGTTGTAATCGGGCGAGTTTCTACTTTCAGATGCAACAGAAATTTTGCGGATTGGTCAATCCGTTCGCGAGATATGGCAGTTTGGAGGTAAGAAACGCTTGAGAATCTCAAAATTTTCGCAGTTCTGATGCTCGAAACGAATAACTAGAACGGACTAGGGGAAAAGTACGCATACCGTTGTAATCGGGCGAGTTTCTACTTTCAGATGCAACAGAAATTTTGCGGATTGGTCAATCCGTTCGCGAGATATGGCAGTTTGTAGGTAAGAAACGCTTGAGAAACTCAACATTTTCGCAGTTCTGATGCTCGAAACGAATAACTAGAACGGCCTAGGGGACAACTACACCTACCGTTGTAATCGGGCGAGTTTCTACTTTCAGATGCAACAGAAATTTTGCGAATTGGTCAATCCGTTCGCGAGATATGGCAGTTTGGAAGTAAGAAACGCTTGAGAAACTCAAAATTTTCGCAGTTCTGATGCTCGAAACGATTAACTAGAACGGCCTAGGGGAAAAGTACGCATACCGTTGTAATCGGGCGCGTTTCTACTTTCAGATGCAACAGAAATTTTGCGGATTGGTCAATCCGTTCGCGAGATACGGCAGTTTGGAGGTAAGAAACGGTTGAGAAACTCAAAATTTTCACAGTTCTGATGCTCGAAACGAATAACCAGAACGGCCTAGGGGAAAAGTACGCATACCGTTGTAATCGGGCGAGTTTCTACTTTCAGATGCAACAGAAATTTTGCGGATTGGTCAATCCGTTCGCGAGATACGGCAGTTTGGAGGTAAGAAACGCTTGAGAAACTCAAAATTTTCGCAGTTCTGATGCTCGAAACGAATAACTAGAACGGACTAGGGGAAAAGTACGCATACCGTTGTAATCGGGCGAGTTTCTACTTTCAGATGCAACAGAAATTTTGAGGATTGGTCAATCCGTTCGCGAGATATGGCAGTTTGGAAGTAAGAAACGCTTGAGAAACTCAAAATTTTCGCAGTTCTGATGCTCGAAACGAATAACTAGAACGGCCTAGGGGAAAAGTACGCATACCGTTGTAATCGGGCGAGTTTCTACTTTCAGATGCAACAGAAATTTTGCGGATTGGTCAATCCGTTCGCGAGATATGGCAGTTTGTAGGTAAGAAGCGCTTGAGAAACTCAAAATTTTCGCAGTTCTGATGCTCGAAACGAATAACTAGAACGGACTAGGGGAAAAGTACGCATACCGTTGTAATCGGGCGAGTTTCTACTTTCAGATGCAACAGAAATTTTGCGGATTGGTCAATCCGTTCGCGAGATATAGCAGTTTGGAGGTAAGAAACGATTGAGAAACTCAAAATTTTCGCAGTTCTGATGCTCGAAACGAATAACTAGAACGGCCTAGGGGAAAAGTACGCATACCGTTGTAATCGGGCGAGTTTCTACTTTCAGATGCAACAGAATTTTTGCGGATTAGTCAATCCGTTCGCGAGATATGGCAGTTTGGAGGTAAGAAACGCTTGAGAAACTCAAAATTTTCGCAGTTCTGATGCTCGACAAGCATAACTAGAACGTTCTAGGGGAAAAGTACGCATACCGTTGTAATCGGGCGACTTTCTACTTTCAGATGCATCAGAAATTTTTCGGATTGGTCAATCCGTTCGCGAGATATGGCAGTTTGGAGGTAAGCAACGCTTGAGAAACCCAAAATTTTCGCAGTTCTCATGCTCGAAACGAATAACTACAACGGCCTACGGGAAAAGTACGCATACCGTTGTAATCGGGCGAGTTTCTACTTTCAGATGCAACAGAAATTTTGCGGATTGGTCAATCCGTTCGCGAGATATGGCAGTTTGGAGGTAAGAAACGGTTGAGAAACTCAAAATTTTCACAGTTCTGATGCTCGAAACGAATAACCAGTACGAACTAGGGGAAAAGTACGCATACCGTTGTAATCGGGCGAGTTTCTACTTTCAGATGCAACAGAAATTTTGCGGATTGGTCAATCCGTTCGCGAGATATGGCAGTTTGTAGGTAAGAAACGCTTGAGAAACTCAACATTTTCGCAGTTCTGATGCTCGAAACGAATAACTAGAACGGCCTAGGGGACAACTACACCTACCGTTGTAATCGGGCGAGTTTCTACTTTCAGATGCAACAGAAATTTTACGGATTGGTCAATCCGTTCGCGAGATATGGCAGTTTGGAGGTAAGAAACGCTTGAGAAACTCAAAATTTTCGCAGTTCTGATGCTCGACAAGCATAACCAGAACGTTCTAGGGGAAAAGTACGCATACCGTTGTAATCGGGCGAGTTTCTACCTTCAGATGCAACAGAAATTTTGCGGATTGGTCAATCCGTTCGCGAGGTATGGCAGTTTGGAGGTAAGAAACGCTTGAGAAACTCAAAATTTTCGCAGTTCTGGTGCTCGACAAGCATAACTAGAGCGGTCTAGGGGAAGAGTACGCATACCGTTGTAATCGGGCGAGTTTCTACTTTCAGATGCAACAGAAATTTTGCGGATTGGTCAATCCGTTCGCGAGATACGGCAGTTTGGAGGTAAGAAACGCTTGAGAAACTCAAAATTTTCGCAGTTCTGATGCTCGACAAGCATAACTAGAACGTTCTAGGGGAAGAGTACGCATACCGTTGTAATCGGGCGAGTTTCTACTTTCAGATGCAACAGAAATTTTGCGGATTGGTCAATCCGTTCGCGAGATACGGCAGTTTGTAGGTAAGAAACGCTTGAGAAACTCAACATTTTCGCAGTTCTGATGCTCGAAACGAATAACTAGAACGGCCTAGGGGACAACTACACCTACCGTTGTAATCGGGCGAGTTTCTACTTTCAGATGCAACAGAAATTTTGCGAATTGGTCAATCCGTTCGCGAGATATGGCAGTTTGGAAGTAAGAAACGCTTGAGAAACTCAAAATTTTCGCAGTTCTGATGCTCGAAACGATTAACTAGAACGGCCTAGGGGAAAAGTACGCATACCGTTGTAATCGGGCGCGTTTCTACTTTCAGATGCAACAGAAATTTTGCGGATTGGTCAATCCGTTCGCGAGATACGGCAGTTTTGGAGGTAAGAAACGCTTGAGAAACTCAAAATTTTCGCAGTTCTGATGCTCGAAACGAATAACTAGAACGGACTAGGGGAAAAATAGGCATACCGTTGTAATGGGGCGAGTTTGTACTTTCAGATGCAACAGAAATTTTGCGGACTGGTCAATCCGTTCGCGAGATATGGCAGTTTGGAGGTAAGAAACGCTTTGAGAAACTCAAAATTTTCGCAGTTCTGGTGCTCGACAAGCATAACTAGAGCGGTCTAGGGAAGAGTACGCATACCGTTGTAATCGGGCGAGTTTCTACTTTCAGATGCAACAGAAATTTTGCGGATTGTCAATCCGTTCGCGAGATACGGCAGTTTGGAGGTAAGAAACGCTTGAGAAACTCAAAATTTTCGCAGTTCTGATGCTCGACAAGCATAACTAGAACGTTCTAGGGGAAGAGTACACATACCGTTGTAATCGGGCGAGTTTCTACTTTCAGATGCAACAGAAATTTTGCGGATTGGTCAATCCGTTCGCGAGGTATGGCAGTTTGGAGGTAAGAAACGCTTGAGAAACTCAAAATTTTCGCAGTTCTGGTGCTCGACAAGCATAACTAGAGCGGTCTAGGGGAAGAGTACGCATACCGTTGTAATCGGGCGAGTTTTCTACTTTCAGATGCAACAGAAATTTTGCGGATTGGTCAATCCGTTCGCGAGATACGGCAGTTTGGAGGTAAGAAACGCTTGAGAAACTCAAAATTTTCGCAGTTCTGATGCTCGACAAGCATAACTAGAACGTTCTAGGGGAAGAGTACACATACCGTTGTAATCGGGCGAGTTTCTACTTTCAGATGCAACAGAAATTTTGCGGATTGGTCAATCCGTTCGCGAGATACGGCAGTTTGGAGGTAAGAAACGGTTGAGAAACTCAAAAATTTTCACAGTTCTGATGCTCGAAACGAATAACCAGAACGGCCTAGGGGAAAAGTACGCATACCGTTGTAATCGGGCGAGTTTCTACTTTCAGATGCAACAGAAATTTTGCGGATTGGTCAATCCGTTCGCGAGATACGGCAGTTTGGAGGTAAGAAACGCTTGAGAAACTCAAAATTTTCGCAGTTCTGATGCTCGAAACGAATAACTAGAACGGACTAGGGGAAAAGTACGCATACCGTTGTAATCGGGCGAGTTTCTACTTTCAGATGCAACAGAAATTTTGAGGATTGGTCAATCCGTTCGCGAGATATGGCAGTTTGGAAGTAAGAAACGCTTGAGAAACTCAAATTTTTCGCAGTTCTGATGCTCGAAACGAATAACTAGAACGGTCTAGGGGAAAAGTACGCATACCGTTGTAATCGGGCGAGTTTCTACTTTCAGATGCAACAGAAATTTTGCGGATTGGTCAATCCGTTCGCGAGATATGGCAGTTTGGAGGTAAGAAACGCTTGAGAAACTCAACATTTTCGCAGTTCTGATGCTCGAAACGAATAACTAGAACGGCCTAGGGGAAAAATAGGCATACCGTTGTAATGGGGCGAGTTTGTACTTTCAGATGCAACAGAAATTTTGCGGACTGGTCAATCCGTTCGCGAGATATGGCAGTTTGGAGGTAAGAAACGCTTGAGAAACTCAAAATTTTCGCAATTCTGATGCTCGAAACGAATAACTAGAACGGACTAGGGGAAAAGTACGCATACCGTTGTAATCGGGCGAGTTTCTACTTTCAGATGCAACAGAAATTTTGCGGATTGGTCAATCCGTTCGCGAGATATGGCAGTTTGGAGGTAAGAAACGCTTGAGAATCTCAAAATTTTCGCAGTTCTGATGCTCGAAACGAATAACTAGAACGGACTAGGGGAAAAGTACGCATACCGTTGTAATCGGGCGAGTTTCTACTTTCAGATGCAACAGAAATTTTGCGGATTGGTCAATCCGTTCGCGAGATATGGCAGTTTGTAGGTAAGAAACGCTTGAGAAACTCAACATTTTCGCAGTTCTGATGCTCGAAACGAATAACTAGAACGGCCTAGGGGACAACTACACCTACCGTTGTAATCGGGCGAGTTTCTACTTTCAGATGCAACAGAAATTTTGCGAATTGGTCAATCCGTTCGCGAGATATGGCAGTTTGGAAGTAAGAAACGCTTGAGAAACTCAAAATTTTCGCAGTTCTGATGCTCGAAACGATTAACTAGAACGGCCTAGGGGAAAAGTACGCATACCGTTGTAATCGGGCGCGTTTCTACTTTCAGATGCAACAGAAATTTTGCGGATTGGTCAATCCGTTCGCGAGATACGGCAGTTTGGAGGTAAGAAACGGTTGAGAAACTCAAAATTTTCACAGTTCTGATGCTCGAAACGAATAACCAGAACGGCCTAGGGGAAAAGTACGCATACCGTTGTAATCGGGCGAGTTTCTACTTTCAGATGCAACAGAAATTTTGCGGATTGGTCAATCCGTTCGCGAGATACGGCAGTTTGGAGGTAAGAAACGCTTGAGAAACTCAAAATTTTCGCAGTTCTGATGCTCGAAACGAATAACTAGAACGGACTAGGGGAAAAGTACGCATACCGTTGTAATCGGGCGAGTTTCTACTTTCAGATGCAACAGAAATTTTGAGGATTGGTCAATCCGTTCGCGAGATATGGCAGTTTGGAAGTAAGAAACGCTTGAGAAACTCAAATTTTTCGCAGTTCTGATGCTCGAAACGAATAACTAGAACGGTCTAGGGGAAAAGTACGCATACCGTTGTAATCGGGCGAGTTTCTACTTTCAGATGCAACAGAAATTTTGCGGATTGGTCAATCCGTTCGCGAGATATGGCAGTTTGGAGGTAAGAAACGCTTGAGAAACTCAACATTTTCGCAGTTCTGATGCTCGAAACGAATAACTAGAACGGCCTAGGGGAAAAATAGGCATACCGTTGTAATCGGGCGAGTTTGTACTTTCAGATGCAACAGAAATTTTGCGGACTGGTCAATCCGTTCGCGAGATATGGCAGTTTGGAGGTAAGAAACGCTTGAGAAACTCAAAATTTTCGCAGTTCTGATGCTCGAAACGAATAACTAGAACGGACTAGGGGAAAAGTACGCATACCGTTGTAATCGGGCGAGTTTCTACTTTCAGATGCAACAGAAATTTTGGGGATTGGTCAATCCGTTCGCGAGATATGGCAGTTTGGAGGTAAGAAACGGTTGAGAAACTCAAAATTTTCACAGTTCTGATGCTCGAAACGAATAACCAGTACGAACTAGGGGAAAAGTACGCATACCGTTGTAATCGGGCGAGTTTCTACTTTCAGATGCAACAGAAATTTTGCGGATTGGTCAATCCGTTCGCGAGATATGGCAGTTTGTAGGTAAGAAACGCTTGAGAAACTCAACTTTTTCGCAGTTCTGATGCTCGAAACGAATAACTAGAACGGCCTAGGGGAAAAGTACGCATACCGTTGTAATCGGGCGAGTTTGTACTTTCAGATGCAACAGAAATTTTGCGGACTGGTCAATCCGTTCGCGAGATATGGCAGTTTGGAGGTAAGAAACGCTTGAGAAACTCAAAATTTTCGCAGTTCTGATGCTCGAAACGAATAACTAGAACGGCCTAGGGGAAAACTACACCTACCGTTGTAATCGGGCGAGTTTCTACTTTCAGATGCAACAGAAATTTTGCGAATTGGTCAATCCGTTCGCGAGATATGGCAGTTTGGAAGTAAGAAACGCTTGAGAAACTCAAAATTTTCGCAGTTCTGATGCTCGACAAGCATAACTAGAACGGTCTAGGGGAAAAGTACGCATAACGTTGTAATCGGGCCAATTTCTACTTTCAGATGCAACAGAAATTTTGCGGATTGGTCAATCCGTTCGCGAGATATGGCAGTTTGTAGGTAAGAAACGCTTGAGAAACACAACTTTTTCGCAGTTCTGATGCTCGAAACGAATAACTAGAACGGCCTAGGGGAAAAGTACGCATACCGTTGTAATCGGGCGAGTTTCTACTTTCAGATGCAACAGAAATTTTACGGATTGGTCAATCCGTTCGCGAGATATGGCAGTTTGGAGGTAAGAAACGCTTGAGAAACTCAAAATTTTCGCAGTTCTGATGCTCGACTAGCATAACTAGAACGTTCTAGGGGAAGAGTACGCATACCGTTGTAATCGGGCGACTTTCTACTTTCAGATGCAACAGAAATTTTGCGGATTGGTCAATCCGTTCGCGAGATATGGCAGTTTGTAGGTAAGAAACGCTTGAGAAACTCAAAATTTTCACAGTTCTGATGCTCGAAACGAATAACCAGAACGGCCTAGGGGAAAAGTACGCATACCGTTGTAATCGGGCGAGTTTCTACTTTCAGATGCAACAGAAATTTTGCGGATTGGTCAATCCGTTCGCGAGATACGGCAGTTTGGAGGTAAGAAACGGTTGAGAAACTCAAAATTTTCACAGTTCTGATGCTCGAAACGAATAACCAGAACGGCCTAGGGGAAAAGTACGCATACCGTTGTAATCGGGCGAGTTTCTACTTTCAGATGCAACAGAAATTTTGCGGATTGGTCAATCCGTTCGCGAGATACGGCAGTTTGGAGGTAAGAAACGCTTGAGAAACTCAAAATTTTCGCAGTTCTGATGCTCGAAACGAATAACTAGAACGGACTAGGGGAAAAGTACGCATACCGTTGTAATCGGGCGAGTTTCTACTTTCAGATGCAACAGAAATTTTGAGGATTGGTCAATCCGTTCGCGAGATATGGCAGTTTGGAAGTAAGAAACGCTTGAGAAACTCAAATTTTTCGCAGTTCTGATGCTCGAAACGAATAACTAGAACGGTCTAGGGGAAAAGTACGCATACCGTTGTAATCGGGCGAGTTTCTACTTTCAGATGCAACAGAAATTTTGCGGATTGGTCAATCCGTTCGCGAGATATGGCAGTTTGGAGGTAAGAAACGCTTGAGAAACTCAACATTTTCGCAGTTCTGATGCTCGAAACGAATAACTAGAACGGCCTAGGGGAAAAATAGGCATACCGTTGTAATCGGGCGAGTTTGTACTTTCAGATGCAACAGAAATTTTGCGGACTGGTCAATCCGTTCGCGAGATATGGCAGTTTGGAGGTAAGAAACGCTTGAGAAACTCAAAATTTTCGCAGTTCTGATGCTCGAAACGAATAACTAGAACGGACTAGGGGAAAAGTACGCATACCGTTGTAATCGGGCGAGTTTCTACTTTCAGATGCAACAGAAATTTTGGGGATTGGTCAATCCGTTCGCGAGATATGGCAGTTTGGAGGTAAGAAACGGTTGAGAAACTCAAAATTTTCACAGTTCTGATGCTCGAAACGAATAACCAGTACGAACTAGGGGAAAAGTACGCATACCGTTGTAATCGGGCGAGTTTCTACTTTCAGATGCAACAGAAATTTTGCGGATTGGTCAATCCGTTCGCGAGATATGGCAGTTTGTAGGTAAGAAACGCTTGAGAAACTCAACATTTTCGCAGTTCTGATGCTCGAAACGAATAACTAGAACGGCCTAGGGGAAAACTACACCTACCGTTGTAATCGGGCGAGTTTCTACTTTCAGATGCAACAGAAATTTTGCGAATTGGTCAATCCGTTCGCGAGATATGGCAGTTTGGAAGTAAGAAACGCTTGAGAAACTCAAAATTTTCGCAGTTCTGATGCTCGACAAGCATAACTAGAACGGTCTAGGGGAAAAGTACGCATAACGTTGTAATCGGGCCAATTTCTACTTTCAGATGCAACAGAAATTTTGCGGATTGGTCAATCCGTTCGCGAGATATGGCAGTTTGTAGGTAAGAAACGCTTGAGAAACTCAACTTTTTCGCAGTTCTGATGCTCGAAACGAATAACTAGAACGGCCTAGGGGAAAAGTACGCATACCGTTGTAATCGGGCGAGTTTCTACTTTCAGATGCAACAGAAATTTTACGGATTGGTCAATCCGTTCGCGAGATATGGCAGTTTGGAGGTAAGAAACGCTTGAGAAACTCAAAATTTTCGCAGTTCTGATGCTCGACAAGCATAACTAGAACGTTCTAGGGGAAGAGTACGCATACCGTTGTAATCGGGCGACTTTCTACTTTCAGATGCAACAGAAATTTTGCGGATTGGTCAATCCGTTCGCGAGATACGGCAGTTTGGAGGTAAGAAACGGTTGAGAAACTCAAAATTTTCACAGTTCTGATGCTCGAAACGAATAACCAGAACGGCCTAGGGGAAAAGTACGCATACCGTTGTAATCGGGCGAGTTTCTACTTTCAGATGCAACAGAAATTTTGCGGATTGGTCATTCCGTTCACGAGATATGGCAGTTTGGAGGTAAGAAACGCTTGAGAAACTCAAAATTTTCGCAGTTCTGATGCTCGACAAGCATAACTAGAACGTTCTAGGGGAAAAGTACGCATACCGTTGTAATCGGGCGACTTTCTACTTTCAGATGCATCAGAAATTTTGCGGATTGGTCAATCCGTTCGCGAGATATGGCAGTTTGGAAGTAAGAAACGCTTGAGAATCTCAAAATTTTCGCAGTTCTGATGCTCGAAACGATTAACTAGAACGGCCTAGGGGAAAAGTACGCATACCGTTGTAATCGGGCGCGTTTCTACTTTCAGATGCAACAGAAATTTTGCGGATTGGTCAATCCGTTCGCGAGATATGGCGGTTTGGAAGTAAGAAACGCTTGAGAAACTCAAAATTTTCGCAGTTCTGATGCTCGAAACGAATAACTAGAACGGCCTAGGGGAAAAGTACGCATACCGTTGTAATCGGGCGAGTTTCTACTTTCAGATGCAACAGAAATTTTGCGGATTGGTCAATCCGTTCGCGAGATATGGCAGTTTGGAGGAAAGAAACGCTTGAGAAACTCAAAATTTTCGCAGTTCTGATGCTCGAAACGAATAACTAGAACGGACTAGGGGAAAAGTACGCATACCGTTGTAATCCGGCGAGTTTCTACTTTCAGATGCAACAGAAATTTTGCGGATTGGTCAATCCGTTCGCGTGATATGGCAGTTTGGAGGTAAGAAACGCTTGAGAAACTCAAAATTTTCGCAGTTCTGATGCTCGACAAGCATAACTAGAACGGTCTAGGGGAAAAGTACGCATACCGTTGTAATCGGGCGACTTTCTACTTTCAGATGCAACAGAAATTTTGAGGATTGGTCAATCCGTTCGCGAGATATGGCAGTTTGGAAGTAAGAAACGCTTGAGAAACTCAAATTTTTCGCAGTTCTGATGCTCGAAACGAATAACTAGAACGGTCTAGGGGAAAAGTACGCATACCGTTGTAATCGGGCGAGTTTCTACTTTCAGATGCAACAGAAATTTTGCGGATTGGTCAATCCGTTCGCGAGATATGGCAGTTTGGAGGTAAGAAACGCTTGAGAAACTCAACATTTTCGCAGTTCTGATGCTCGAAACGAATAACTAGAACGGCCTAGGGGAAAAATAGGCATACCGTTGTAATCGGGCGAGTTTGTACTTTCAGATGCAACAGAAATTTTGCGGACTGGTCAATCCGTTCGCGAGATATGGCAGTTTGGAGGTAAGAAACGCTTGAGAAACTCAACATTTTCGCAGTTCTGATGCTCGACAAGCATAACTAGAACGGTCTAGGGGAAAAGTACGCATAACGTTGTAATCGGGCCAATTTCTACTTTCAGATGCAACAGAAATTTTGAGGATTGGTCAATCCGTTCGCGAGATATGGCAGTTTGTAGGTAAGAAACGCTTGAGAAACTCAACATTTTCGCAGTTCTGATGCTCGAAACGAATAACTAGAACGGCCTAGGGGAAAAGTACGCATACCGTTGTAATCGGGCGAGTTTCTACTTTCAGATGCAACAGAAATTTTACAGATTGGTCAATCCGTTCGCGAGATATGGCAGTTTGGAGGTAAGAAACGCTTGAGAAACTCAAAATTTTCGCAGTTCTGATGCTCGACAAGCATAACCAGAACGTTCTAGGGGAAAAGTACGCATACCGTTGTAATCGGGCGAGTTTCTACTTTCAGATGCAACAGAAATTTTGCGGATTGGTCAATCAGTTCGCGAGGTATGGCAGTTTGGAGGTAAGAAACGCTTGAGAAACTCAAAATTTTCGCAGTTCTGGTGCTCGACAAGCATAACTAGAGCGGTCTAGGGGAAAAGTACGCATACCGTTGTAATCGGGCGAATTTCTACTTTCAGATGCAACAGAAATTTTGCGGATTGGTCAATCCGTTCGCGAGATATGGCAGTTTGGAGGTAAGAAACGGTTGAGAAACTCAAAATTTTCACAGTTCTGATGCTCGAAACGAATAACCAGTACGAACTAGGGGAAAAGTACGCATACCGTTGTAATCGGGCGAGTTTCTACTTTCAGATGCAACAGAAATTTTGCGGATTGGTCAATCCGTTCGCGAGATACGGCAGTTTGGAGGTAAGAAACGCTTGAGAAACTCAAAATTTTCGCAGTTCTGATGCTCGACAAGCATAACTAGAACGGTCTAGGGGAAAAGTACGCATACCGTTGTAATCGGGCGACTTTCTACTTTCAGATGCAACAGAAATTTTGAGGATTGGTCAATCCGTTCGCGAGATATGGCAGTTTGGAAGTAAGAAACGCTTGAGAAACTCAAATTTTTCGCAGTTCTGATGCTCGAAACGAATAACTAGAACGGTCTAGGGGAAAAGTACGCATACCGTTGTAATCGGGCGAGTTTCTACTTTCAGATGCAACAGAAATTTTGCGGA
This sequence comes from Ptiloglossa arizonensis, assembly GCF_051014685.1. NCBI lineage: Eukaryota > Metazoa > Arthropoda > Insecta > Hymenoptera > Colletidae > Ptiloglossa > Ptiloglossa arizonensis. The sequence goes on from NW_027479117.1 coordinate 133,966, forward strand.
TTGGTCAATCCGTTCGCGAGATATGGCAGTTTGGAGGTAAGAAACGCTTGAGAAACTCAACATTTTCGCAGTTCTGATGCTCGAAACGAATAACTAGAACGGCCTAGGGGAAGAGTACGCATACCGTTGTAATCGGGCGACTTTCTACTTTCAGATGCAACAGAAATTTTGCGGATTGGTCAATCCGTTCGCGAGATACGGCAGTTTGGAGGTAAGAAACGGTTGAGAAACTCAAAATTTTCACAGTTCTGATGCTCGAAACGAATAACCAGTACGGCCTAGGGGAAAAGTACGCATACCGTTGTAATCGGGCGAGTTTCTACTTTCAGATGCAACAGAAATTTTGCGGATTGGTCATTCCGTTCACGAGATATGGCAGTTTGGAGGTAAGAAACGCTTGAGAAACTCAAAATTTTCGCAGTTCTGATGCTCGACAAGCATAACTAGAACGTTCTAGGGGAAAAGTACGCATACCGTTGTAATCGGGCGACTTTCTACTTTCAGATGCATCAGAAATTTTGCGGATTGGTCAATCCGTTCGCGAGATATGGCAGTTTGGAAGTAAGAAACGCTTGAGAATCTCAAAATTTTCGCAGTTCTGGTGCTCGAAACGATTAACTAGAACGGCCTAGGGGAAAAGTACGCATACCGTTGTAATCGGGCGCGTTTCTACTTTCAGATGCAACAGAAATTTTGCGGATTGGTCAATCCGTTCGCGAGATATGGCGGTTTGGAAGTAAGAAACGCTTGAGAAACTCAAAATTTTCGCAGTTCTGATGCTCGAAACGAATAACTAGAACGGCCTAGGGGAAAAGTACGCATACCGTTCTAATCGGGCGAGTTTCTACTTTCAGATGCAACAGAAATTTTGCGGATTGGTCAATCCGTTCGCGAGGTATGGCAGTTTGGAGGAAAGAAACGCTTGAGAAACTCAAAATTTTCGCAGTTCTGATGCTCGAAACGAATAACTAGAACGGACTAGGAGAAAAGTACGCATACCGTTGTAATCGGGCGAGTTTCTACTTTCAGATGCAACAGAAATTTTGCGGATTGGTCAATCCGTTCGCGTGATATGGCAGTTTGGAGGTAAGAAACGCTTGAGAAACTCAAAATTTTCGCAGTTCTGATGCTCGACAAGCATAACTAGAACGGTCTAGGGGAAAAGTACGCATACCGTTGTAATCGGGCGACTTTCTACTTTCAGATGCAACAGAAATTTTGAGGATTGGTCAATCCGTTCGCGAGATATGGCAGTTTGGAAGTAAGAAACGCTTGAGAAACTCAAATTTTTCGCAGTTCTGATGCTCGAAACGAATAACTAGAACGGTCTAGGGGAAAAGTACGCATACCGTTGTAATCGGGCGAGTTTCTACTTTCAGATGCAACAGAAATTTTGCGGATTGGTCAATCCGTTCGCGAGATATGGCAGTTTGGAGGTAAGAAACGCTTGAGAAACTCAACATTTTCGCAGTTCTGATGCTCGAAACGAATAACTAGAACGGCCTAGGGGAAAAATAGGCATACAGTTGTAATCGGGCGAGTTTGTACTTTCAGATGCAACAGAAATTTTGCGGACTGGTCAATCCGTTCGCGAGATATGGCAGTTTGGAGGTAAGAAACGCTTGAGAAACTCAAAATTTTCGCAGTTCTGATGCTCGAAACGAATAACTAGAACGGACTAGGGGAAAAGTACGCATACCGTTGTAATCGGGCGAGTTTCTACTTTCAGATGCAACAGAAATTTTGCGGATTGGTCAATCCGTTCGCGAGATATGGCAGTTTGGAGGTAAGAAACGGTTGAGAAACTCAAAATTTTCACAGTTCTGATGCTCGAAACGAATAACCAGTACGAACTAGGGGAAAAGTACGCATACCGTTGTAATCGGGCGAGTTTCTACTTTCAGATGCAACAGAAATTTTGCGGATTGGTCAATCCGTTCGCGAGATATGGCAGTTTGTAGGTAAGAAACGCTTGAGAAACTCAACATTTTCGCAGTTCTGATGCTCGAAACGAATAACTAGAACGGCCTAGGGGAAAACAACACCTACCGTTGTAATCGGGCGAGTTTCTACTTTCAGATGCAACAGAAATTTTGCGAATTGGTCAATCCGTTCGCGAGATATGGCGGTTTGGAAGTAAGAAACGCTTGAGAAACTCAAAATTTTCGCAGTTCTGATGCTCGACAAGCATAACTAGAACGGTCTAGGGGAAAAGTACGCATAACGTTGTAATCGGGCCAATTTCTACTTTCAGATGCAACAGAAATTTTGCGGATTGGTTAATCCGTTCGCGAGATATGGCAGTTTGTAGGTAAGAAACGCTTGAGAAACTCAACTTTTTCGCAGTTCTGATGCTCGAAACGAATAACTAGAACGGCCTAGGGGAAAAGTACGCATACCGTTGTAATCGGGCGAGTTTCTACTTTCAGATGCAACAGAAATTTTACGGATTGGTCAATCCGTTCGCGAGATATGGCAGTTTGGAGGTAAGATACGCTTGAGAAACTCAAAATTTTCGCAGTTCTGATGCTCGACAAGCATAACTAGAACGTTCTAGGGGAAGAGTACGCATACCGTTGTAATCGGGCGACTTTCTACTTTCAGATGCAACAGAAATTTTGCGGATTGGTCAATCCGTTCGCGAGATACGGCAGTTTGGAGGTAAGAAACGGTTGAGAAACTCAAAATTTTCACAGTTCTGATGCTCGAAACGAATAACCAGAACGGCCTAGGGGAAAAGTACGCATACCGTTGTAATCGGGCGAGTTTCTACTTTCAGATGCAACAGAAATTTTGCGGATTGGTCATTCCGTTCACGAGATATGGCAGTTTGGAGGTAAGAAACGCTTGAGAAACTCAAAATTTTCGCAGTTCTGATTCTCGACAAGCATAACTAGAACGTTCTAGGGGAAAAGTACGCATACCGTTGTAATCGGGCGACTTTCTACTTTCAGATGCATCAGAAATTTTGCGGATTGGTCAATCCGTTCGCGAGATATGGCAGTTTGGAAGTAAGAAACGCTTGAGAATCTCAAAATTTTCGCAGTTCTGATGCTCGAAACGATTAACTAGAACGGCCTAGGGGAAAAGTACGCATACCGTTGTAATCGGGCGCGTTTCTACTTTCAGATGCAACAGAAATTTTGCGGATTGGTCAATCCGTTCGCGAGATATGGCGGTTTGGAAGTAAGAAACGCTTGAGAAACTCAAAATTTTCGCAGTTCTGATGCTCGAAACGAATAACTAGAACGGCCTAGGGGAAAAGTACGCATACCGTTGTAATCGGGCGAGTTTCTACTTTCAGATGCAACAGAAATTTTGCGGATTGGTCAATCCGTTCGCGAGATATGGCAGTTTGGAGGAAAGAAACGCTTGAGAAACTCAAAATTTTCGCAGTTCTGATGCTCGAAACGAATAACTAGAACGGCCTAGGGGAAAAGTACGCATACCGTTGTAATCGGGCGAGTTTCTACTTTCAGATGCAACAGAAACTTTGCGGATTGGTCAATCCGTTCGCGAGATATGGCAGTTTGGAGGTAAGAAACGTTTGAGAAACTCCAAATTTTCGCAGTTCTGATGCTCGAAAAGAATAACTAGAACGGCCTAGGGGAACAGTACGCACACCGTTGTAATCGGGCGAGTTTCTACTTTCAGATGCAACAGAAATTTTGCGGATTGGTCAATCCGTTCGCGAGATATGGCGGTTTGGAAGTAAGAAACGCTTGAGAAACTCAATATTTTCGCAGTTCTGATGCTCGAAACGAATAACTAGAACGGCCTAGGGGAAAAGTACGCATACCGTTGTAATCGGGCGAGTTTCTACTTTCAGAAGCAACAGAAATTTTGCGGATTGGTCAATCCGTTCGCGAGATATGGCAGTTTGTAGGTAAGAAACGCTTGAGAAACTCAAAATTTTCGCAGTTCTGATGCTCGAAACGAATAACTAGAACGGACTAGGGGAAAAGTACGCATACCGTTGTAATCGGGCGAGTTTCTACTTTCAGATGCAACAGAAATTTTGCGGATTGGTCAATCCGTTCGCGAGATATAGCAGTTTGGAGGTAAGAAACGATTGAGAAACTCAAAATTTTCGCAGTTCTGATGCTCGAAACGAATAACTAGAACGGCCTAGGGGAAAAGTACGCATACCGTTGTAATCGGGCGAGTTTCTACTTTCAGATGCAACAGAATTTTTGCGGATTAGTCAATCCGTTCGCGAGATATGGCAGTTTGGAGGTAAGAAACGCTTGAGAAACTCAAAATTTTCGCAGTTCTGATGCTCGACAAGCATAACTAGAACGTTCTAGGGGAAAAGTACGCATACCGTTGTAATCGGGCGACTTTCTACTTTCAGATGCATCAGAAATTTTTCGGATTGGTCAATCCGTTCGCGAGATATGGCAGTTTGGAGGTAAGCAACGCTTGAGAAACCCAAAATTTTCGCAGTTCTCATGCTCGAAACGAATAACTACAACGGCCTACGGGAAAAGTACGCATACCGTTGTAATCGGGCGAGTTTCTACTTTCAGATGCAACAGAAATTTTGCGGATTGGTCAATCCGTTCGCGAGATATGGCAGTTTGGAGGTAAGAAACGGTTGAGAAACTCAAAATTTTCACAGTTCTGATGCTCGAAACGAATAACCAGTACGAACTAGGGGAAAAGTACGCATACCGTTGTAATCGGGCGAGTTTCTACTTTCAGATGCAACAGAAATTTTGCGGATTGGTCAATCCGTTCGCGAGATATGGCAGTTTGGAGGTAAGAAACGCTTGAGAATCTCAAAATTTTCGCAGTTCTGATGCTCGAAACGAATAACTAGAACGGACTAGGGGAAAAGTACGCATACCGTTGTAATCGGGCGAGTTTCTACTTTCAGATGCAACAGAAATTTTGCGGATTGGTCAATCCGTTCGCGAGATATGGCAGTTTGGAGGAAAGAAACGCTTGAGAAACTCAAAATTTTCGCAGTTCTGATGCTCGAAACGAATAACTAGAACGGCCTAGGGGAAAAGTACGCATACCGTTGTAATCGGGCGAGTTTCTACTTTCAGATGCAACAGAAACTTTGCGGATTGGTCAATCCGTTCGCGAGATATGGCAGTTTGGAGGTAAGAAACGTTTGAGAAACTCCAAATTTTCGCAGTTCTGATGCTCGAAAAGAATAACTAGAACGGCCTAGGGGAACAGTACGCACACCGTTGTAATCGGGCGAGTTTCTACTTTCAGATGCAACAGAAATTTTGCGGATTGGTCAATCCGTTCGCGAGATATGGCGGTTTGGAAGTAAGAAACGCTTGAGAAACTCAATATTTTCGCAGTTCTGATGCTCGAAACGAATAACTAGAACGGCCTAGGGGAAAAGTACGCATACCGTTGTAATCGGGCGAGTTTCTACTTTCAGAAGCAACAGAAATTTTGCGGATTGGTCAATCCGTTCGCGAGATATGGCAGTTTGTAGGTAAGAAACGCTTGAGAAACTCAAAATTTTCGCAGTTCTGATGCTCGAAACGAATAACTAGAACGGACTAGGGGAAAAGTACGCATACCGTTGTAATCGGGCGAGTTTCTACTTTCAGATGCAACAGAAATTTTGCGGATTGGTCAATCCGTTCGCGAGATATAGCAGTTTGGAGGTAAGAAACGATTGAGAAACTCAAAATTTTCGCAGTTCTGATGCTCGAAACGAATAACTAGAACGGCCTAGGGGAAAAGTACGCATACCGTTGTAATCGGGCGAGTTTCTACTTTCAGATGCAACAGAATTTTTGCGGATTAGTCAATCCGTTCGCGAGATATGGCAGTTTGGAGGTAAGAAACGCTTGAGAAACTCAAAATTTTCGCAGTTCTGAAGCTCGACAAGCATAACTAGAACGTTCTAGGGGAAAAGTACGCATACCGTTGTAATCGGGCGACTTTCTACTTTCAGATGCATCAGAAATTTTTCGGATTGGTCAATCCGTTCGCGAGATATGGCAGTTTGGAGGTAAGCAACGCTTGAGAAACCCAAAATTTTCGCAGTTCTCATGCTCGAAACGAATAACTACAACGGCCTACGGGAAAAGTACGCATACCGTTGTAATCGGGCGAGTTTCTACTTTCAGATGCAACAGAAATTTTGCGGATTGGTCAATCCGTTCGCGAGATATGGCAGTTTGGAGGTAAGAAACGGTTGAGAAAGTCAAAATTTTCACAGTTCTGATGCTCGAAACGAATAACCAGTACGAACTAGGGGAAAAGTACGCATACCGTTGTAATCGGGCGAGTTTCTACTTTCAGATGCAACAGAAATTTTGCGGATTGGTCAATCCGTTCGCGAGATATGGCAGTTTGGAGGTAAGAAACGCTTGAGAATCTCAAAATTTTCGCAGTTCTGATGCTCGAAACGAATAACTAGAACGGACTAGGGGAAAAGTACGCATACCGTTGTAATCGGGCGAGTTTCTACTTTCAGATGCAACAGAAATTTTGCGGATTGGTCAATCCGTTCGCGAGATATGGCAGTTTGTAGGTAAGAAACGCTTGAGAAACTCAACATTTTCGCAGTTCTGATGCTCGAAACGAATAACTAGAACGGCCTAGGGGACAACTACACCTACCGTTGTAATCGGGCGAGTTTCTACTTTCAGATGCAACAGAAATTTTGCGGATTGGTCAATCCGTTCGCGAGATATGGCAGTTTGGAGGTAAGAAACGCTTGAGAAACTCAACATTTTCGCAGTTCTGATGCTCGAAACGAATAACTAGAACGGCCTAGGGGAAAAATAGGCATACAGTTGTAATCGGGCGAGTTTGTACTTTCAGATGCAACAGAAATTTTGCGGACTGGTCAATCCGTTCGCGAGATATGGCAGTTTGGAGGTAAGAAACGCTTGAGAAACTCAAAATTTTCGCAGTTCTGATGCTCGAAACGAATAACTAGAACGGACTAGGGGAAAAGTACGCATACCGTTGTAATCGGGCGAGTTTCTACTTTCAGATGCAACAGAAATTTTGCGGATTGGTCAATCCGTTCGCGAGATATGGCAGTTTGGAGGTAAGAAACGGTTGAGAAACTCAAAATTTTCACAGTTCTGATGCTCGAAACGAATAACCAGTACGAACTAGGGGAAAAGTACGCATACCGTTGTAATCGGGCGAGTTTCTACTTTCAGATGCAACAGAAATTTTGCGGATTGGTCAATCCGTTCGCGAGATATGGCAGTTTGGAGGTAAGAAACGGTTGAGAAACTCAAAATTTTCACAGTTCTGATGCTCGAAACGAATAACCAGTACGAACTAGGGGAAAAGTACGCATACCGTTGTAATCGGGCGAGTTTCTACTTTCAGATGCAACAGAAATTTTGCGGATTGGTCAATCCGTTCGCGAGATATGGCAGTTTGTAGGTAAGAAACGCTTGAGAAACTCAACATTTTCGCAGTTCTGATGCTCGAAACGAATAACTAGAACGGCCTAGGGGAAAACAACACCTACCGTTGTAATCGGGCGAGTTTCTACTTTCAGATGCAACAGAAATTTTGAGGATTGGTCAATCCGTTCGCGAGATATGGCAGTTTGGAAGTAAGAAACGCTTGAGAAACTCAAATTTTTCGCAGTTCTGATGCTCGAAACGAATAACTAGAACGGTCTAGGGGAAAAGTACGCATACCGTTGTAATCGGGCGAGTTTCTACTTTCAGATGCAACAGAAATTTTGCGGATTGGTCAATCCGTTCGCGAGATATGGCAGTTTGGAGGTAAGAAACGCTTGAGAAACTCAACATTTTCGCAGTTCTGATGCTCGAAACGAATAACTAGAACGGCCTAGGGGAAAAATAGGCATACAGTTGTAATCGGGCGAGTTTGTACTTTCAGATGCAACAGAAATTTTGCGGACTGGTCAATCCGTTCGCGAGATATGGCAGTTTGGAGGTAAGAAACGCTTGAGAAACTCAAAATTTTCGCAGTTCTGATGCTCGAAACGAATAACTAGAACGGACTAGGGGAAAAGTACGCATACCGTTGTAATCGGGCGAGTTTCTACTTTCAGATGCAACAGAAATTTTGCGGATTGGTCAATCCGTTCGCGAGATATGGCAGTTTGGAGGTAAGAAACGGTTGAGAAACTCAAAATTTTCACAGTTCTGATGCTCGAAACGAATAACCGGTACGAACTAGGGGAAAAGTACGCATACCGTTGTAATCGGGCGAGTTTCTACTTTCAGATGCAACAGAAATTTTGCGGATTGGTCAATCCGTTCGCGAGATATGGCAGTTTGTAGGTAAGAAACGCTTGAGAAACTCAACATTTTCGCAGTTCTGATGCTCGAAACGAATAACTAGAACGGCCTAGGGGAAAACAACACCTACCGTTGTAATCGGGCGAGTTTCTACTTTCAGATGCAACAGAAATTTTGCGAATTGGTCAATCCGTTCGCGAGATATGGCGGTTTGGAAGTAAGAAACGCTTGAGAAACTCAAAATTTTCGCAGTTCTGATGCTCGACAAGCACAACTAGAACGGTCTAGGGGAAAAGTACGCATAACGTTGTAATCGGGCCAATTTCTACTTTCAGATGCAACAGAAATTTTGCGGATTGGTCAATCCGTTCGCGAGATATGGCAGTTTGTAGGTAAGAAACGCTTGAGAAACTCAACTTTTTCGCAGTTCTGATGCTCGAAACGAATAACTAGAACGGCCTAGGGGAAAAGTACGCATACCGTTGTAATCGGGCGAGTTTCTACTTTCAGATGCAACAGAAATTTTACGGATTGGTCAATCCGTTCGCGAGATATGGCAGTTTGGAGGTAAGAAACGCTTGAGAAACTCAAAATTTTCGCAGTTCTGATGCTCGACAAGCATAACTAGAACGTTCTAGGGGAAGAGTACGCATACCGTTGTAATCGGGCGACTTTCTACTTTCAGATGCAACAGAAATTTTGCGGATTGGTCAATCCGTTCGCGAGATACGGCAGTTTGGAGGTAAGAGACGGTTGAGAAACTCAAAATTTTCACAGTTCTGATGCTCGAAACGAATAACCAGAACGGCCTAGGGGAAAAGTACGCATACCGTTGTAATCGGGCGAGTTTCTACTTTCAGATGCAACAGAAATTTTGCGGATTGGTCATTCCGTTCACGAGATATGGCAGTTTGGAGGTAAGAAACGCTTGAGAAACTCAAAATTTTCGCAGTTCTGATGCTCGACAAGCATAACTAGAACGTTCTAGGGGAAAAGTACGCATACCGTTGTAATCGGGCGACTTTCTACTTTCAGATGCATCAGAAATTTTGCGGATTGGTCAATCCGTTCGCGAGATATGGCAGTTTGGAAGTAAGAAACGCTTGAGAATCTCAAAATTTTCGCAGTTCTGATGCTCGAAACGATTAACTAGAACGGCCTAGGGGAAAAGTACGCATACCGTTGTAATCGGGCGCGTTTCTACTTTCAGATGCAACAGAAATTTTGCGGATTGGTCAATCCGTTCGCGAGATATGGCGGTTTGGAAGTAAGAAACGCTTGAGAAACTCAAAATTTTCGCAGTTCTGATGCTCGAAACGAATAACTAGAACGGCCTAGGGGAAAAGTACGCATACCGTTGTAATCGGGCGAGTTTCTACTTTCAGATGCAACAGAAATTTTGCGGATTGGTCAATCCGTTCGCGAGATATGGCAGTTTGTAGGTAAGAAACGCTTGAGAAACTCAAAATTTTCGCAGTTCTGATGCTCGAAACGAATAACTAGAACGGACTAGGGGAAAAGTACGCATACCGTTGTAATCGGGCGAGTTTCTACTTTCAGATGCAACAGAAATTTTGCGGATTGGTCAATCCGTTCGCGAGATATAGCAGTTTGGAGGTAAGAAACGATTGAGAAACTCAAAATTTTCGCAGTTCTGATGCTCGAAACGAATAACTAGAACGGCCTAGGGGAAAGTACGCATACCGTTGTAATCGGGCGAGTTTCTACTTTCAGATGCAACAGAATTTTTGCGGATTAGTCAATCCGTTCGCGAGATATGGCAGTTTGGAGGTAAGAAACGCTTGAGAAACTCAAAATTTTCGCAGTTCTGATGCTCGACAAGCATAACTAGAACGTTCTAGGGGAAAAGTACGCATACCGTTGTAATCGGGCGACTTTCTACTTTCAGATGCATCAGAAATTTTTCGGATTGGTCAATCCGTTCGCGAGATATGGCAGTTTGGAGGTAAGCAACGCTTGAGAAACCCAAAATTTTCGCAGTTCTCATGCTCGAAACGAATAACTACAACGGCCTACGGGAAAAGTACGCATACCGTTGTAATCGGGCGAGTTTCTACTTTCAGATGCAACAGAAATTTTGCGGATTGGTCAATCCGTTCGCGAGATATGGCAGTTTGGAGGTAAGAAACGGTTGAGAAACTCAAAATTTTCACAGTTCTGATGCTCGAAACGAATAACCAGTACGAACTAGGGGAAAAGTACGCATACCGTTGTAATCGGGCGAGTTTCTACTTTCAGATGCAACAGAAATTTTGCGGATTGGTCAATCCGTTCGCGAGATATGGCAGTTTGTAGGTAAGAAACGCTTGAGAAACTCAACATTTTCGCAGTTCTGATGCTCGAAACGAATAACTAGAACGGCCTAGGGGACAACTACACCTACCGTTGTAATCGGGCGAGTTTCTACTTTCAGATGCAACAGAAATTTTACGGATTGGTCAATCCGTTCGCGAGATATGGCAGTTTGGAGGTAAGAAACGCTTGAGAAACTCAAAATTTTCGCAGTTCTGATGCTCGACAAGCATAACCAGAACGTTCTAGGGGAAAAGTACGCATACCGTTGTAATCGGGCGAGTTTCTACTTTCAGATGCAACAGAAATTTTGCGGATTGGTCAATCCGTTCGCGAGATACGGCAGTTTGGAGGTAAGAGACGGTTGAGAAACTCAAAATTTTCACAGTTCTGATGCTCGAAACGAATAACCAGAACGGCCTAGGGGAAAAGTACGCATACCGTTGTAATCGGGCGAGTTTCTACTTTCAGATGCAACAGAAATTTTGCGGATTGGTCATTCCGTTCACGAGATATGGCAGTTTGGAGGTAAGAAACGCTTGAGAAACTCAAAATTTTCGCAGTTCTGATGCTCGACAAGCATAACTAGAACGTTCTAGGGGAAAAGTACGCATACCGTTGTAATCGGGCGACTTTCTACTTTCAGATGCATCAGAAATTTTGCGGATTGGTCAATCCGTTCGCGAGATATGGCAGTTTGGAAGTAAGAAACGCTTGAGAATCTCAAAATTTTCGCAGTTCTGATGCTCGAAACGATTAACTAGAACGGCCTAGGGGAAAAGTACGCATACCGTTGTAATCGGGCGCGTTTCTACTTTCAGATGCAACAGAAATTTTGCGGATTGGTCAATCCGTTCGCGAGATATGGCGGTTTGGAAGTAAGAAACGCTTGAGAAACTCAAAATTTTCGCAGTTCTGATGCTCGAAACGAATAACTAGAACGGCCTAGGGGAAAAGTACGCATACCGTTGTAATCGGGCGAGTTTCTACTTTCAGATGCAACAGAAATTTTGCGGATTGGTCAATCCGTTCGCGAGATATGGCAGTTTGTAGGTAAGAAACGCTTGAGAAACTCAAAATTTTCGCAGTTCTGATGCTCGAAACGAATAACTAGAACGGACTAGGGGAAAAGTACGCATACCGTTGTAATCGGGCGAGTTTCTACTTTCAGATGCAACAGAAATTTTGCGGATTGGTCAATCCGTTCGCGAGATATAGCAGTTTGGAGGTAAGAAACGATTGAGAAACTCAAAATTTTCGCAGTTCTGATGCTCGAAACGAATAACTAGAACGGCCTAGGGGAAAGTACGCATACCGTTGTAATCGGGCGAGTTTCTACTTTCAGATGCAACAGAATTTTTGCGGATTAGTCAATCCGTTCGCGAGATATGGCAGTTTGGAGGTAAGAAACGCTTGAGAAACTCAAAATTTTCGCAGTTCTGATGCTCGACAAGCATAACTAGAACGTTCTAGGGGAAAAGTACGCATACCGTTGTAATCGGGCGACTTTCTACTTTCAGATGCATCAGAAATTTTTCGGATTGGTCAATCCGTTCGCGAGATATGGCAGTTTGGAGGTAAGCAACGCTTGAGAAACCCAAAATTTTCGCAGTTCTCATGCTCGAAACGAATAACTACAACGGCCTACGGGAAAAGTACGCATACCGTTGTAATCGGGCGAGTTTCTACTTTCAGATGCAACAGAAATTTTGCGGATTGGTCAATCCGTTCGCGAGATATGGCAGTTTGGAGGTAAGAAACGGTTGAGAAACTCAAAATTTTCACAGTTCTGATGCTCGAAACGAATAACCAGTACGAACTAGGGGAAAAGTACGCATACCGTTGTAATCGGGCGAGTTTCTACTTTCAGATGCAACAGAAATTTTGCGGATTGGTCAATCCGTTCGCGAGATATGGCAGTTTGTAGGTAAGAAACGCTTGAGAAACTCAACATTTTCGCAGTTCTGATGCTCGAAACGAATAACTAGAACGGCCTAGGGGACAACTACACCTACCGTTGTAATCGGGCGAGTTTCTACTTTCAGATGCAACAGAAATTTTACGGATTGGTCAATCCGTTCGCGAGATATGGCAGTTTGGAGGTAAGAAACGCTTGAGAAACTCAAAATTTTCGCAGTTCTGATGCTCGACAAGCATAACCAGAACGTTCTAGGGGAAAAGTACGCATACCGTTGTAATCGGGCGAGTTTCTACTTTCAGATGCAACAGAAATTTTGCGGATTGGTCATTCCGTTCACGAGATATGGCAGTTTGGAGGTAAGAAACGCTTGAGAAACTCAAAATTTTCGCAGTTCTGATGCTCGACAAGCATAACTAGAACGTTCTAGGGGAAAAGTACGCATACCGTTGTAATCGGGCGACTTTCTACTTTCAGATGCATCAGAAATTTTTCGGATTGGTCAATCCGTTCGCGAGATATGGCAGTTTGGAGGTAAGCAACGCTTGAGAAACCCAAAATTTTCGCAGTTCTCATGCTCGAAACGAATAACTACAACGGCCTACGGGAAAAGTACGCATACCGTTGTAATCGGGCGAGTTTCTACTTTCAGATGCAACAGAAATTTTGCGGATTGGTCAATCCGTTCGCGAGATATGGCAGTTTGGAGGTAAGAAACGGTTGAGAAACTCAAAATTTTCACAGTTCTGATGCTCGAAACGAATAACCAGTACGAACTAGGGGAAAAGTACGCATACCGTTGTAATCGGGCGAGTTTCTACTTTCAGATGCAACAGAAATTTTGCGGATTGGTCAATCCGTTCGCGAGATATGGCAGTTTGTAGGTAAGAAACGCTTGAGAAACTCAACATTTTCGCAGTTCTGATGCTCGAAACGAATAACTAGAACGGCCTAGGGGAAAAATAGGCATACAGTTGTAATCGGGCGAGTTTGTACTTTCAGATGCAACAGAAATTTTGCGGACTGGTCAATCCGTTCGCGAGATATGGCAGTTTGTAGGTAAGAAACGCTTGAGAAACTCAAAATTTTCGCAGTTCTGATGCTCGAAACGAATAACTAGAACGGACTAGGGGAAAAGTACGCATACCGTTGTAATCGGGCGAGTTTCTACTTTCAGATGCAACAGAAATTTTGCGGATTGGTCAATCCGTTCGCGAGATATGGCACTTTGTAGGTAAGAAACGCTTGAGAAACTCAACATTTTCGCAGTTCTGATGCTCGAAACGAATAACTAGAACGGCCTAGGGGACAACTACACCTACCGTTGTAATCGGGCGAGTTTCTACTTTCAGATGCAACAGAAATTTTACGGATTGGTCAATCCGTTCGCGAGATATGGCAGTTTGGAGGTAAGAAACGCTTGAGAAACTCAAAATTTTCGCAGTTCTGATGCTCGACAAGCATAACCAGAACGTTCTAGGGGAAAAGTACGCATACCGTTGTAATCGGGCGAGTTTCTACTTTCAGATGCAACAGAAATTTTGCGGATTGGTCATTCCGTTCACGAGATATGGCAGTTTGGAGGTAAGAAACGCTTGAGAAACTCAAAATTTTCGCAGTTCTGATGCTCGACAAGCATAACTAGAACGTTCTAGGGGAAAAGTACGCATACCGTTGTAATCGGGCGACTTTCTACTTTCAGATGCATCAGAAATTTTGCGGATTGGTCAATCCGTTCGCGAGATATGGCAGTTTGGAAGTAAGAAACGCTTGAGAATCTCAAAATTTTCGCAGTTCTGGTGCTCGAAACGATTAACTAGAACGGCCTAGGGGAAAAGTACGCATACCGTTGTAATCGGGCGCGTTTCTACTTTCAGATGCAACAGAAATTTTGCGGATTGGTCAATCCGTTCGCGAGATATGGCGGTTTGGAAGTAAGAAACGCTTGAGAAACTCAAAATTTTCGCAGTTCTGATGCTCGAAACGAATAACTAGAACGGCCTAGGGGAAAAGTACGCATACCGTTCTAATCGGGCGAGTTTCTACTTTCAGATGCAACAGAAATTTTGCGGATTGGTCAATCCGTTCGCGAGATATGGCAGTTTGGAGGAAAGAAACGCTTGAGAAACTCAAAATTTTCGCAGTTCTGATGCTCGAAACGAATAACTAGAACGGACTAGGGGAAAAGTACGCATACCGTTGTAATCGGGCGAGTTTCTACTTTCAGATGCAACAGAAATTTTGCGGATTGGTCAATCCGTTCGCGAGATATGGCAGTTTGGAGGTAAGAAACGGTTGAGAAACTCAAAATTTTCACAGTTCTGATGCTCGAAACGAATAACCAGTACGAACTAGGGGAAAAGTACGCATACCGTTGTAATCGGGCGAGTTTCTACTTTCAGATGCAACAGAAATTTTGCGGATTGGTCAATCCGTTCGCGAGATATGGCAGTTTGTAGGTAAGAAACGCTTGAGAAACTCAACATTTTCGCAGTTCTGATGCTCGAAACGAATAACTAGAACGGCCTAGGGGAAAACTACACCTACCGTTGTAATCGGGCGAGTTTCTACTTTCAGATGCAACAGAAATTTTGCGAATTGGTCAATCCGTTCGCGAGATATGGCAGTTTGGAAGTAAGAAACGCTTGAGAAACTCAAAATTTTCGCAGTTCTGATGCTCGACAAGCATAACTAGAACGGTCTAGGGGAAAAGTACGCATAACGTTGTAATCGGGCCAATTTCTACTTTCAGATGCAACAGAAATTTTGCGGATTGGTCAATCCGTTCGCGAGATATGGCAGTTTGTAGGTAAGAAACGCTTGAGAAACTCAACTTTTTCGCAGTTCTGATGCTCGAAACGAATAACTAGAACGGCCTAGGGGAAAAGTACGCATACCGTTGTAATCGGGCGAGTTTCTACTTTCAGATGCAACAGAAATTTTACGGATTGGTCAATCCGTTCGCGAGATATGGCAGTTTGGAGGTAAGAAACGCTTGAGAAACTCAAAATTTTCGCAGTTCTGATGCTCGACAAGCATAACTAGAACGTTCTAGGGGAAGAGTACGCATACCGTTGTAATCGGGCGACTTTCTACTTTCAGATGCAACAGAAATTTTGCGGATTGGTCAATCCGTTCGCGAGATACGGCAGTTTGGAGGTAAGAAACGGTTGAGAAACTCAAAATTTTCACAGTTCTGATGCTCGAAACGAATAACCAGAACGGCCTAGGGGAAATGTACGCATACCGTTGTAATCGGGCGAGTTTCTACTTTCAGATGCAACAGAAATTTTGCGGATTGCTCATTCCGTTCACGAGATATGGCAGTTTGGAGGTAGGAAACGCTTGAGAAACTCAAAATTTTCGCAGTTCTGATGCTCGACAAGCATAACTAGAACGTTCTAGGGGAAAAGTACGCATACGGTTGTAATCGGGCGACTTTCTACTTTCAGATGCATCAGAAATTTTGCGGATTGGTCAATCCGTTCGCGAGATATGGCAGTTTGGAAGTAAGAAACGCTTGAGAATCTCAAAATTTTCGCAGTTCTGATGCTCGAAACGATTAACTAGAACGGCCTAGGGGAAAAGTACGCATACCGTTGTAATCGGGCGCGTTTCTACTTTCAGATGCAACAGAAATTTTGCGGATTGGTCAATCCGTTCGCGAGATATGGCGGTTTGGAAGTAAGAAACGCTTGAGAAACTCAAAATTTTCGCAGTTCTGATGCTCGAAACGAATAACTAGAACGGCCTAGGGGAAAAGTACGCATACCGTTGTAATCGGGCGAGTTTCTACTTTCAGATGCAACAGAAATTTTGCGGATTGGTCAATCCGTTCGCGAGATATGGCAGTTTGGAGGAAAGAAACGCTTGAGAAACTCAAAATTTTCGCAGTTCTGATGCTCGAAACGAATAACTAGAACGGCCTAGGGGAAAAGTACGCATACCGTTGTAATCGGGCGAGTTTCTACTTTCAGATGCAACAGAAACTTTGCGGATTGGTCAATCCGTTCGCGAGATATGGCAGTTTGGAGGTAAGAAACGTTTGAGAAACTCCAAATTTTCGCAGTTCTGATGCTCGAAAAGAATAACTAGAACGGCCTAGGGGAACAGTACGCACACCGTTGTAATCGGGCGAGTTTCTACTTTCAGATGCAACAGAAATTTTGCGGATTGGTCAATCCGTTCGCGAGATATGGCGGTTTGGAAGTAAGAAACGCTTGAGAAACTCAATATTTTCGCAGTTCTGATGCTCGAAACGAATAACTAGAACGGCCTAGGGGGAAAGTACGCATACCGTTGTAATCGGGCGAGTTTCTACTTTCAGATGCAACAGAAATTTTGCGGATTGGTCAATCCGTTCGCGAGATATGGCAGTTTGTAGGTAAGAAACGCTTGAGAAACTCAAAATTTTCGCAGTTCTGATGCTCGAAACGAATAACTAGAACGGACTTGGGGAAAAGTACGCATACCGTTGTAATCGGGCGAGTTTCTACTTTCAGATGCAACAGAAATTTTGCGGATTGGTCAATCCGTTCGCGAGATATAGCAGTTTGGAGGTAAGAAACGATTGAGAAACTCAAAATTTTCGCAGTTCTGATGCTCGAAACGAATAACTAGAACGGCCTAGGGGAAAAGTACGCATACCGTTGTAATCGGGCGAGTTTCTACTTTCAGATGCAACAGAAACTTTGCGGATTGGTCAATCCGTTCGCGAGATATGGCAGTTTGGAGGTAAGAAACGTTTGAGAAACTCCAAATTTTCGCAGTTCTGATGCTCGAAAAGAATAACTAGAACGGCCTAGGGGAACAGTACGCACACCGTTGTAATCGGGCGAGTTTCTACTTTCAGATGCAACAGAAATTTTGCGGATTGGTCAATCCGTTCGCGAGATATGGCGGTTTGGAAGTAAGAAACGCTTGAGAAACTCAATATTTTCGCAGTTCTGATGCTCGAAACGAATAACTAGAACGGCCTAGGGGAAAAGTACGCATACCGTTGTAATCGGGCGAGTTTCTACTTTCAGATGCAACAGAAATTTTGCGGATTGGTCAATCCGTTCGCGAGATATGGCAGTTTGTAGGTAAGAAACGCTTGAGAAACTCAAAATTTTCGCAGTTCTGATGCTCGAAACGAATAACTAGAACGGACTTGGGGAAAAGTACGCATACCGTTGTAATCGGGCGAGTTTCTACTTTCAGATGCAACAGAAATTTTGCGGATTGGTCAATCCGTTCGCGAGATATAGCAGTTTGGAGGTAAGAAACGATTGAGAAACTCAAAATTTTCGCAGTTCTGATGCTCGAAACGAATAACTAGAACGGCCTAGGGGAAAAGTACGCATACCGTTGTAATCGGGCGAGTTTCTACTTTCAGATACAACAGAATTTTTGCGGATTAGTCAATCCGTTCGCGAGATATGGCAGTTTGGAGGTAAGAAACGCTTGAGAAACTCAAAATTCTCGCAGTTCTGATGCTCGACAAGCATAACTAGAACGTTCTAGGGGAAAAGTACGCATACCGTTGTAATCGGGCGACTTTCTACTTTCAGATGCATCAGAAATTTTTCGGATTGGTCAATCCGTTCGCGAGATATGGCAGTTTGGAGGTAAGCAACGCTTGAGAAACCCAAAATTTTCGCAGTTCTCATGCTCGAAACGAATAACTACAACGGCCTACGGGAAAAGTACGCATACCGTTGTAATCGGGCGAGTTTCTACTTTCAGATGCAACAGAAATTTTGCGGATTGGTCAATCCGTTCGCGAGATATGGCAGTTTGGAGGTAAGAAACGGTTGAGAAACTCAAAATTTTCAAAGTTCTGATGCTCGAAACGAATAACCAGTACGAACTAGGGCAAAAGTACGCATACCGTTGTAATCGGGCGAGTTTCTACTTTCAGATGCAACAGAAATTTTGCTGATTGGTCAATCCGTTCGCGAGATATGGCAGTTTGTAGGTAAGAAACGCTTGAGAAACTCAACATTTTCGCAGTTCTGATGCTCGAAACGAATAACTAGAACGGCCTAGGGGACAACTACACCTACCGTTGTAATCGGGCGAGTTTCTACTTTCAGATGCAACAGAAATTTTACGGATTGGTCAATCCGTTCGCGAGATATGGCAGTTTGGAGGTAAGAAACGCTTGAGAAACTCAAAATTTTCGCAGTTCTGATGCTCGACAAGCATAACCAGAACGTTCTAGGGGAAAAGTACGCATACCGTTGTAATCGGGCGAGTTTCTACTTTCAGATGCAACAGAAATTTTGCGGATTGGTCATTCCGTTCACGAGATATGGCAGTTTGGAGGTAAGAAACGCTTGAGAAACTCAAAATTTTCGCAGTTCTGATGCTCGACAAGCATAACTAGAACGTTCTAGGGGAAAAGTACGCATACCGTTGTAATCGGGCGACTTTCTACTTTCAGATGCATCAGAAATTTTGCGGATTGGTCAATCCGTTCGCGAGATATGGCAGTTTGGAAGTAAGAAACGCTTGAGAATCTCAAAATTTTCGCAGTTCTGGTGCTCGAAACGATTAACTAGAACGGCCTAGGGGAAAAGTACGCATACCGTTGTAATCGGGCGCGTTTCTACTTTCAGATGCAACAGAAATTTTGCGGATTGGTCAATCCGTTCGCGAGATATGGCGGTTTGGAAGTAAGAAACGCTTGAGAAACTCAAAATTTTCGCAGTTCTGATGCTCGAAACGAATAACTAGAACGGCCTAGGGGAAAAGTACGCATACCGTTCTAATCGGGCGAGTTTCTACTTTCAGATGCAACAGAAATTTTGCGGATTGGTCAATCCGTTCGCGAGATATGGCAGTTTGGAGGAAAGAAACGCTTGAGAAACTCAAAATTTTCGCAGTTCTGATGCTCGAAACGAATAACTAGAACGGACTAGGGGAAAAGTACGCATACCGTTGTAATCGGGCGAGTTTCTACTTTCAGATGCAACAGAAATTTTGCGGATTGGTCAATCCGTTCGCGTGATATGGCAGTTTGGAGGTAAGAAACGCTTGAGAAACTCAAAATTTTCGCAGTTCTGATGCTCGACAAGCATAACTAGAACGGTCTAGGGGAAAAGTACGCATACCGTTGTAATCGGGCGACTTTCTACTTTCAGATGCAACAGAAATTTTGAGGATTGGTCAATCCGTTCGCGAGATATGGCAGTTTGGAAGTAAGAAACGCTTGAGAAACTCAAATTTTTCGCAGTTCTGATGCTCGAAACGAATAACTAGAACGGTCTAGGGGAAAAGTACGCATACCGTTGTAATCGGGCGAGTTTCTACTTTCAGATGCAACAGAAATTTTGCGGATTGGTCAATCCGTTCGCGAGATATGGCAGTTTGGAGGTAAGAAACGCTTGAGAAACTCAACATTTTCGCAGTTCTGATGCTCGAAACGAATAACTAGAACGGCCTAGGGGAAAAATAGGCATACAGTTGTAATCGGGCGAGTTTGTACTTTCAGATGCAACAGAAATTTTGCGGACTGGTCAATCCGTTCGCGAGATATGGCAGTTTGTAGGTAAGAAACGCTTGAGAAACTCAAAATTTTCGCAGTTCTGATGCTCGAAACGAATAACTAGAACGGACTAGGGGAAAAGTACGCATACCGTTGTAATCGGGCGAGTTTCTACTTTCAGATGCAACAGAAATTTTGCGGATTGGTCAATCCGTTCGCGAGATATGGCAGTTTGGAGGTAAGAAACGGTTGAGAAACTCAAAATTTTCACAGTTCTGATGCTCGAAACGAATAACCAGTACGAACTAGGGGAAAAGTACGCATACCGTTGTAATCGGGCGAGTTTCTACTTTCAGATGCAACAGAAATTTTGCGGATTGGTCAATCCGTTCGCGAGATATGGCAGTTTGTAGGTAAGAAACGCTTGAGAAACTCAACATTTTCGCAGTTCTGATGCTCGAAACGAATAACCAGAACGGCCGAAGGGAAAAGTACGCATACCGTTGTAATCGGGCGAGTTTCTACTTTCAGATGCATCAGAAATTTTGCGGATTGGTCGATCCGTTCGCGAGATATGGCAGTTTGGAAGTAAGAAACGCTTGAGAAACTCAAAATTTTCGCAGTTCTGATGCTCGAAACGATTAACTAGAACGGCCTAGGGGAAAAGTACGCATACCGTTGTAATCGGGCGACTTTCTACTTTCAGATGCAACAGAAATTTTGCGGATTGGTCAATCCGTTCGCGAGATATGGCAGTTTGGCGGTATGAAACGGTTGAGAAACTCAAAATTTTCACAGTTCTGATGCTCGAAACGAATAACCAGTACGGCCTAGGGGAAAAGTACGCATACCGTTGTAATCGGGCGAGTTTCTACTTTCAGATGCAACAGAAATTTTGCGGATTGGTCAATCCGTTCGCGAGATATGGCAGTTTGGAAGTATGAAACACTTGAGAAACACAAAATTTTCGCAGTTCTCATGCTCGAAACGAATAACTACAACGGCCTACGGGAAAAGTACGCATACCGTTGTAATCGGGCGAGTTTCTACTTTCAGATGCAACAGAAATTTTGCGGATTGGTCAATCCGTTCGCGAGATATGGCAGTTTGGAGGTAAGAAACGCTTGAGAAACTCAAAATTTTCGCAGTTCTGATGCTCGAAACGATTAACTAGAACGGCCTAGGGTAAAAGTACGCATACCGTTGTAATCGGGCGAGTTTCTACTTTCAGATGCAACAGAAATTTTGCGGATTGTTCAATCCGTTCGCGAGATATGGCAGTTTGGAGGTAAGAAACGCTTGAGAAACTCAAAATTTTCGCAGTTCTGATGCTCGAAACGAATAACTAGAACGGCCTAGGGGAAAAGTACGCATACCGTTGTAATCGGGCGAGTTTCTACTTTCAGATGCAACAGAAATTTTGCGGATTAGTCAATCCGTTCGCGAGATATGGCAGTTTGGAGGTAAGAAACGCTTGAGAAACTCAAAATTTTCGCAGTTCTGATGCTCGACAAGCATAACTAGAGCGGTCTAGGGGAAAAGTACGCATACCGTTGTAATCGGGCGACTTTCTACTTTCAGATGCAACAGAAATTTTGCGGATTGGTCAATCCGTTCGCGAGATATGGCAGTTTGGAGGTATGAAACGGTTGAGAAACTCAAAATTTTCACAGTTCTGATGCTCGAAACGAATAACCAGTACGGCCTAGGGGAAAAGTACGCATACCGTTGTAATCGGGCGAGTTTCTACTTTCAGATGCAACAGAAATTTTGCGGATTGGTCAATCCGTTCGCGAGATATGGCAGTTTGGAAGTATGAAACACTTGAGAAACACAAAATTTTCGCACATCTCATGCTCGAAACGAATAACTACAACGGCCGACGGGAAAAGTACGCATACCGTTGTAATCGGGCGAGTTTCTACTTTCAGATGCAATAGAAATTTTGCGGATTGGTCAATCCGTTCGCGAGATATGGCAGTTTGGAGGTAAGAAACGCTTGAGAAACTCAAAATTTTCGCAGTTCTGATGCTCGACAAGCATAACTAGAACGGTCTAGGTGAGAAGTACGCATACCGTTGTAATCGGGCGAATTTCTACTTTCAGATGCAACAGAAATTTTGCGGATTGGTCAATCCGTTCGCGAGATATGGCAGTTTGGAGGTAAGAAACGCTTGAGAAACTCAACATTTTCGCAGTTCTGATGCTCGAAACGAATAACCAGAACGGCCGAGGGGAAAAGTACGCATACCGTTGTAATCGGGCGAGTTTCTACTTTCAGATGCATCAGAAATTTTGCGGATTGGTCAATCCGTTCGCGAGATATGGCAGTTTGGAAGTAAGAAACGCTTGAGAAACTCAAAATTTTCGCAGTTCTGATGCTGGACAAG
Source organism: Ptiloglossa arizonensis (assembly GCF_051014685.1). Classification (NCBI taxonomy): domain Eukaryota; kingdom Metazoa; phylum Arthropoda; class Insecta; order Hymenoptera; family Colletidae; genus Ptiloglossa; species Ptiloglossa arizonensis. The sequence continues at coordinate 156,277 of NW_027479117.1, forward strand.
CATAACTAGAAGGGTCTAGGGGAAAAGTACGCATACCGTTGTAATCGGGCGAGTTTCTACTTTCAGATGCAACAGAAATTTTGCGGATTGCTCAATCCGTTCGCGAGGTATGGCAATTTGGAAGTAAGAAACGCTTGAAAAACTCAAAATTTTCGCAGTTCTGATGCTCGAAACGAATAACTAGAACGGACTAGGGGAAAAGTACGCATACCGTTGTAATCGGGCGAGTTTCTACTTTCAGATGCAACAGAAATTTTGCGGATTGGTCAATCCGTTCGCGAGATATGGCAGTTTGGAGGTAAGAAACGCTTGAGAAACTCAAAATTTTCGCAGTTCTGATGCTCGACAAGCATAACTAGAACGTTCTAGGGGAAAAGTACGCATACCGTTGTAATCGGGCGACTTTCTACTTTCAGATGCATCAGAAATTTTGCGGATTGGTCAATCCGTTCGCGAGATATGGCAGTTTGGAAGTAAGAAACGCTTGAGAAACTCAAAATTTTCGCAGTTCTGATGCTCGAAACGATTAACTAGAACGGCCTAGGGGAAAAGTACGCATACCGTTGTAATCGGGCGAGATTCTACTTTCAGATGCAACAGAAATTTTGCGGATTGGTCAATCCGTTCGCGAGATATGGCGGTTTGGAAGTAAGAAACGCTTTAGAAACTCAAAATTTTCGCAGTTCTGATGCTCGAAACGAATAACTAGAACGGCCTAGGGGAAAAGTACGCATACCGTTGTAATCGGGCGAGTTTCTACTTTCAGATGCAACAGAAATTTTGCGGATTGGTCAATCCGTTCACGAGATATGGCAGTTTGGAGGTAAGCAACGCTTGAGAAACGTAAAATTTTCGCAGTTCTCATGCTCGAAACGAATAACTACAACGGCCTACGGGAAAAGTACGCATACCGTTGTAATCGGGCGAGTTTCTACTTTCAGATGCAACAGAAATTTTGCGGATTGGTCAATCCGTTCGCGAGATATGGCAGTTTGGAAGTAAGAAACGCTTGAGAAACTCAAAATTTTCGCAGTTCTGATGCTGGACAAGCATAACTAGAACGGTCTAGGGGAAAAGTACGCATACCGTTGTAATCGGGCGAGTTTCTACTTTCAGATGCAACAGAAATTTTGCGGATTGGTCAATCCGTTCGCGAGATATGGCAGTTTGGAAGTAAGAAACGCTTGAGAAACTCAAAATTTTCGCAGTTCTGATGCTCGAAACGAATAACTAGAACGGCCTAGGGGAAAAGTACGCATACCGTTGTAATCGGGCGAGTTTCTACTTTCAGATGCAACAGAAATTTTGCGGATTGCTCAATCCGTTCGCGAGATATGGCAGTTTGGAGGTAAGAAACGGTTGAGGAACTCAAAATTTTCACAGTTCTGATGCTCGAAACGAATAACCAGTACGGCCTAGGGGAAAAGTACGCATACCGTTGTAATCGGGCGAGTTTCTACTTTCAGATGCAACAGAAATTTTGCGGATTGCTCAATCCGTTCGCGAGGTATGGCAATTTGGAAGTAAGAAACGCTTGAAAAACTCAAAATTTTCGCAGTTCTGATGCTCGAAACGAATAACTAGAACGGACTAGGGGAAAAGTACGCATACCGTTGTAATCGGGCGAGTTTCTACTTTCAGATGCAACAGAAATTTTGCGGATTGGTCAATCCGTTCGCGAGATATGGCAGTTTGGAGGTAAGAAACGCTTGAGAAACTCAAAATTTTCGCAGTTCTGATGCTCGACAAGCATAACTAGAACGTTCTAGGGGAAAAGTACGCATACCGTTGTAATCGGGCGACTTTCTACTTTCAGATGCATCAGAAATTTTGCGGATTGGTCAATCCGTTCGCGAGATATGGCAGTTTGGAAGTAAGAAACGCTTGAGAAACTCAAAATTTTCGCAGTTCTGATGCTCGAAACGATTAACTAGAACGGCCTAGGGGAAAAGTACGCATACCGTTGTAATCGGGCGAGATTCTACTTTCAGATGCAACAGAAATTTTGCGGATTGGTCAATCCGTTCGCGAGATATGGCGGTTTGGAAGTAAGAAACGCTTTAGAAACTCAAAATTTTCGCAGTTCTGATGCTCGAAACGAATAACTAGAACGGCCTAGGGGAAAAGTACGCATACCGTTGTAATCGGGCGAGTTTCTACTTTCAGATGCAACAGAAATTTTGCGGATTGGTCAATCCGTTCACGAGATATGGCAGTTTGGAGGTAAGAAACGCTTGAGAAACTCAAAATTTTCGCAGTTCTGATGCTCGAAACGAATAACAAGAACGGTCTAGGGGAAAAGTACGCATACCGTTGTAATCGGGCGAGTTTCTACTTTCAGATGCAACAGAAATTTTGCGGATTAGTCAATCCGTTCGCGAGATATGGCAGTTTGGAGGTAAGAAACGCTTGAGAAACTCAAAATTTTCGCAGTTCTGATGCTCGACAAGCATAACTAGACCGCTCTAGGGGAAAAGTACGCATACCGTTGTAATCGGGCGAGTTTCTACTTTCAGATGCAACAGAAATTTTGCGGATTGGTCAATCCGTTCGCGAGATATGGCAGTTTGGATGTAAGAAACGGTTGAGAAACTCAAAATTTTCACAGTTCTGATGCTCGAAACGAATAACCAGAACGGCCTAGGGGAAAAGTACGCATACCGTTGTAATCGGGCGAGTTTCTACTTTCAGATGCAACAGAAATTTTGCGGATTGGTCAATCCGTTCGCGAGATATGGCAGTTTGGAAGTAAGAAACGCTTGAGAAACTCAAAATTTTCGCAGTTCTGATGCTCGAAACGATTAACTAGAACGGCCTAGGGGAAAAGTACGCATACCGTTGTAATCGGGCGAGTTTCTACTTTCAGATGCAACAGAAATTTTGCGGATTGGTCAATCCGTTCGCGAGATATGGCGGTTTGGAAGTAAGAAACGCTTGAGAAACTCAAAATTTTCGCAGTTCTGATGCTCGAAACGAATAACTAGAACGGACTAGGGGAAAAGTACGCATACCGTTGTAATCGGGCGAGTTTCTACTTTCAGATGCAACAGAAATTTTGCGGATTGGTCAATCCGTTCGCGAGATATGGCAGTTTGGAGGTAAGAAACGCTTGAGAAACTCCAAATTTTCGCAGTTCTGATGCTCGACAAGCATAACTAGAACGTTCTAGGGGAAAAGTACGCACACCGTTGTAATCGGGCGAATTTCTACTTTCAGGTGCAACAGAAATTTTGCGGATTGGTCAATCCGTTCGCGAGATATGGCAGTTTGGAGGTAAGAAACGCTTGAGAAACTCAAAATTTTCGCAGTTCTGATGCTCGACAAGCATAACTAGACCGCTCTAGGGGAAAAGTACGCATACCGTTGTAATCGGGCGAGTTTCTACTTTCAGATGCAACAGAAATTTTGCGGATTGGTCAATCCGTTCGCGAGATATGGCAGTTTGGATGTAAGAAACGGTTGAGAAACTCAAAATTTTCACAGTTCTGATGCTCGAAACGAATAACCAGAACGGCCTAGGGGAAAAGTACGCATACCGTTGTAATCGGGCGAGTTTCTACTTTCAGATGCAACAGAAATTTTGCGGATTGGTCAATCCGTTCGCGAGATATGGCAGTTTGGAGGTAAGAAACGGTTGAGGAACTCAAAATTTTCACAGTTCTGATGCTCGAAACGAATAACCAGTACGGCCTAGGGGAAAAGTACGCATACCGTTGTAATCGGGCGAGTTTCTACTTTCAGATGCAACAGAAATTTTGCGGATTGCTCAATCCGTTCGCGAGGTATGGCAATTTGGAAGTAAGAAACGCTTGAAAAACTCAAAATTTTCGCAGTTCTGATGCTCGAAACAAATAACTAGAACGGACTAGGGGAAAAGTACGCATACCGTTGTAATCGGGCGAGTTTCTACTTTCAGATGCAACAGAAATTTTGCGGATTGGTCAATCCGTTCGCGAGATATGGCAGTTTGGAGGTAAGAAACGCTTGAGAAACTCAAAATTTTCGCAGTTCTGATGCTCGACAAGCATAACTAGAACGTTCTAGGGGAAAAGTACGCATACCGTTGTAATCGGGCGACTTTCTACTTTCAGATGCATCAGAAATTTTGCGGATTGGTCAATCCGTTCGCGAGATATGGCAGTTTGGAAGTAAGAAACGCTTGAGAAACTCAAAATTTTCGCAGTTCTGATGCTCGAAACGATTAACTAGAACGGCCTAGGGGAAAAGTACGCATACCGTTGTAATCGGGCGAGATTCTACTTTCAGATGCAACAGAAATTTTGCGGATTGGTCAATCCGTTCGCGAGATATGGCGGTTTGGAAGTAAGAAACGCTTTAGAAACTCAAAATTTTCGCAGTTCTGATGCTCGAAACGAATAACTAGAACGGCCTAGGTGAAAAGTACGCATACCGTTGTAATCGGGCGAGTTTCTACTTTCAGATGCAACAGAAATTTTGCGGATTGGTCAATCCGTTCACGAGATATGGCAGTTTGGAAGTAAGCAACGCTTGAGAAACCCAAAATTTTCGCAGTTCTCATGCTCGAAACGAATAACTACAAGGGCCTACGGGAAAAGTACGCATACCGTTGTAATCGGGCGACTTTCTACTTTCAGATGCAACAGAAATTTTGCGGATTGGTCAATCCGTTCGCGAGATATGGCAGTTTGGAAGTAAGAAACGCTTGAGAAACTCAAAATTTTCGCAGTTCTGATGCTGGACAAGCATAACTAGAACGGTCTAGGGGAAAAGTACGCATACCGTTGTAATCGGGCGAGTTTCTACTTTCAGATGCAACAGAAATTTTGCGGATTGGTCAATCCGTTCGCGAGATATGGCAGTTTGGAAGTAAGAAACGCTTGAGAAACTCAAAATTTTCGCAGTTCTGATGCTCGAAACGAATAACTAGAACGGCCTAGGGGAAAAGTACGCATACCGTTGTAATCGGGCGAGTTTCTACTTTCAGATGCAACAGAAATTTTGCGGATTGGTCAATCCGTTCGCGAGATATGGCAGTTTGGAGGTAAGAAACGGTTGAGGAACTCAAAATTTTCACAGTTCTGATGCTCGAAACGAATAACCAGTACGGCCTAGGGGAAAAGTACGCATACCGTTGTAATCGGGCGAGTTTCTACTTTCAGATGCAACAGAAATTTTGCGGATTGCTCAATCCGTTCGCGAGGTATGGCAATTTGGAAGTAAGAAACGCTTGAAAAACTCAAAATTTTCGCAGTTCTGATGCTCGAAACGAATAACTAGAACGGACTAGGGGAAAAGTACGCATACCGTTGTAATCGGGCGAGTTTCTACTTTCAGATGCAACAGAAATTTTGCGGATTGGTCAATCCGTTCGCGAGATATGGCAGTTTGGAGGTAAGAAACGCTTGAGAAACTCAAAATTTTCGCAGTTCTGATGCTCGACAAGCATAACTAGAACGTTCTAGGGGAAAAGTACGCATACCGTTGTAATCGGGCGACTTTCTACTTTCAGATGCATCAGAAATTTTGCGGATTGGTCAATCCGTTCGCGAGATATGGCAGTTTGGAAGTAAGAAACGCTTGAGAAACTCAAAATTTTCGCAGTTCTGATGCTCGAAACGATTAACTAGAACGGCCTAGGGGAAAAGTACGCATACCGTTGTAATCGGGCGAGATTCTACTTTCAGATGCAACAGAAATTTTGCGGATTGGTCAATCCGTTCGCGAGATATGGCGGTTTGGAAGTAAGAAACGCTTTAGAAACTCAAAATTTTCGCAGTTCTGATGCTCGAAACGAATAACTAGAACGGCCTAGGGGAAAAGTACGCATACCGTTGTAATCGGGCGAGTTTCTACTTTCAGATGCAACAGAAATTTTGCGGATTGGTCAATCCGTTCGCGAGATATGGCAGTTTGGTGGTAAGAAACGGTTGAGAAACTCAAAATTTTCACAGTTCTGATGCTCGAAACGAATAACTAGAACGGACTAGGGGAAAAGTACGCATACCGTTGTAATCGGGCGAGTTTCTACTTTCAGATGCAACAGAAATTTTGCGGATTGGTCAATCCGTTCGCGAGATATGGCAGTTTGGAAGTAAGAAACGCTTGAGAAACTCAAAATTTTCGCAGTTCTGATGCTCGAAACGAATAACTAGAACGGCCTAGGGGAAAAGTACGCATACCGTTGTAATCGGGCGAGTTTCTACTTTCAGATGCAACAGAAATTTTGCGGATTGGTCAATCCGTTCGCGAGATATGGCAGTTTGGAGGTAAGAAACGGTTGAGGAACTCAAAATTTTCACAGTTCTGATGCTCGAAACGAATAACCAGTACGGCCTAGGGGAAAAGTACGCATACCGTTGTAATCGGGCGAGTTTCTACTTTCAGATGCAACAGAAATTTTGCGGATTGCTCAATCCGTTCGCGAGGTATGGCAATTTGGAAGTAAGAAACGCTTGAAAAACTCAAAATTTTCGCAGTTCTGATGCTCGAAACGAATAACTAGAACGGACTAGGGGAAAAGTACGCATACCGTTGTAATCGGGCGAGTTTCTACTTTCAGATGCAACAGAAATTTTGCGGATTGGTCAATCCGTTCGCGAGATATGGCAGTTTGGAGGTAAGAAACGCTTGAGAAACTCAAAATTTTCGCAGTTCTGATGCTCGACAAGCATAACTAGAACGTTCTAGGGGAAAAGTACGCATACCGTTGTAATCGGGCGACTTTCTACTTTCAGATGCATCAGAAATTTTGCGGATTGGTCAATCCGTTCGCGAGATATGGCAGTTTGGAAGTAAGAAACGCTTGAGAAACTCAAAATTTTCGCAGTTCTGATGCTCGAAACGATTAACTAGAACGGCCTAGGGGAAAAGTACGCATACCGTTGTAATCGGGCGAGATTCTACTTTCAGATGCAACAGAAATTTTGCGGATTGGTCAATCCGTTCGCGAGATATGGCGGTTTGGAAGTAAGAAACGCTTTAGAAACTCAAAATTTTCGCAGTTCTGATGCTCGAAACGAATAACTAGAACGGCCTAGGGGAAAAGTACGCATACCGTTGTAATCGGGCGAGTTTCTACTTTCAGATGCAACAGAAATTTTGCGGATTGGTCAATCCGTTCGCGAGATATGGCAGTTTGGTGGTAAGAAACGGTTGAGAAACTCAAAATTTTCACAGTTCTGATGCTCGAAACGAATAACTAGAACGGACTAGGGGAAAAGTACGCATACCGTTGTAATCGGGCGAGTTTCTACTTTCAGATGCAACAGAAATTTTGCGGATTGGTCAATCCGTTCGCGAGATATGGCAGTTTGGATGTAAGAAACGCTTGAGAAACTCAAAATTTTCGCAGTTCTGATGCTCGAAACGAATAACAAGAACGGTCTAGGGGAAAAGTACGCATACCGTTGTAATCGGGCGAGTTTCTACTTTCAGATGCAACAGAAATTTTGCGGATTAGTCAATCCGTTCGCGAGATATGGCAGTTTGGAGGTAAGAAACGCTTGAGAAACTCAAAATTTTCGCAGTTCTGATGCTCGACAAGCATAACTAGACCGCTCTAGGGGAAAAGTACGCATACCGTTGTAATCGGGCGAGTTTCTACTTTCAGATGCAACAGAAATTTTGCGGATTGGTCAATCCGTTCGCGAGATATGGCAGTTTGGATGTAAGAAACGGTTGAGAAACTCAAAATTTTCACAGTTCTGATGCTCGAAACGAATAACCAGAACGGCCTAGGGGAAAAGTACGCATACCGTTGTAATCGGGCGAGTTTCTACTTTCAGATGCAACAGAAATTTTGCGGATTGGTCAATCCGTTCGCGAGATATGGCAGTTTGGAAGTAAGAAACGCTTGAGAAACTCAAAATTTTCGCAGTTCTGATGCTCGAAACGATTAACTAGAACGGCCTAGGGGAAAAGTACGCATACCGTTGTAATCGGGCGAGTTTCTACTTTCAGATGCAAGAGAAATTTTGCGGATTGGTCAATCCGTTCGCGAGATATGGCGGTTTGGAAGTAAGAAACGCTTGAGAAACTCAAAATTTTCGCAGTTCTGATGCTCGAAACGAATAACTAGAACGGACTAGGGGAAAAGTACGCATACCGTTGTAATCGGGCGAGTTTCTACTTTCAGATGCAACAGAAATTTTGCGGATTGGTCAATCCGTTCGCGAGATATGGCAGTTTGGAGGTAAGAAACGCTTGAGAAACTCCAAATTTTCGCAGTTCTGATGCTCGAAACGATTAACTAGAACGGCCTAGGGGAAAAGTACGCATACCGTTGTAATCGGGCGAGATTCTACTTTCAGATGCAACAGAAATTTTGCGGATTGGTCAATCCGTTCGCGAGATATGGCGGTTTGGAAGTAAGAAACGCTTTAGAAACTCAAAATTTTCGCAGTTCTGATGCTCGAAACGAATAACTAGAACGGCCTAGGGGAAAAGTACGCATACCGTTGTAATCGGGCGAGTTTCTACTTTCAGATGCAACAGAAATTTTGCGGATTGGTCAATCCGTTCGCGAGATATGGCAGTTTGGATGTAAGAAACGGTTGAGAAACTCAAAATTTTCACAGTTCTGATGCTCGAAACGAATAACCAGAACGGCCTAGGGGAAAAGTACGCATACCGTTGTAATCGGGCGTGTTTCTACTTTCAGATGCAACAGAAATTTTGCGGATTGGTCAATCCGTTCGCGAGATATGGCAGTTTGGAAGTAAGAAACGCTTGAGAAACTCAAAATTTTCGCAGTTCTGATGCTCGAAACGATTAACTAGAACGGCCTAGGGGAAAAGTACGCATACCGTTGTAATCGGGCGAGTTTCTACTTTCAGATGCAACAGAAATTTTGCGGATTGGTCAATCCGTTCGCGAGATATGGCGGTTTGGAAGTAAGAAACGCTTGAGAAACTCAAAATTTTCGCAGTTCTGATGCTCGAAACGAATAACTAGAACGGACTAGGGGAAAAGTACGCATACCGTTGTAATCGGGCGAGTTTCTACTTTCAGATGCAACAGAAATTTTGCGGATTGGTCAATCCGTTCGCGAGATATGGCAGTTTGGAGGTAAGAAACGCTTGAGAAACTCCAAATTTTCGCAGTTCTGATGCTCGACAAGCATAACTAGAACGGTCTAGGGGAAAAGTACGCATACCGTTGTAATCGGGCGAGTTTCTACTTTCAGATGCAACAGAAATTTTGCGGATTGGTCAATCCGTTCGCGAGATATGGCAGTTTGGAAGTAAGAAACGCTTGAGAAACTCAAAATTTTCGCAGTTCTGATGCTCGAAACGAATAACTAGAACGGCCTAGGGGAAAAGTACGCATACCGTTGTAATCGGGCGAGTTTCTACTTTCAGATGCAACAGAAATTTTGCGGATTGGTCAATCCGTTCGCGAGATATGGCAGTTTGGAGGTAAGAAACGGTTGAGGAACTCAAAATTTTCACAGTTCTGATGCTCGAAACGAATAACCAGTACGGCCTAGGGGAAAAGTACGCATACCGTTGTAATCGGGCGAGTTTCTACTTTCAGATGCAACAGAAATTTTGCGGATTGGTCAATCCGTTCGCGAGATATGGCAGTTTGGATGTAAGAAACGTTTGAGAAACTCAAAATTTTTACAGTTCTGATGCTCGAAACGAATAACCAGAACGGCCTAGGGGAAAAGTACGCATACCGTTGTAATCGGGCGAGTTTCTACTTTCAGATGCAACAGAAATTTTGCGGATTGGTCAATCCGTTCGCGAGATATGGCAGTTTGGAAGTAAGAAACGCTTGAGAAACTCAAAATTTTCGCAGTTCTGATGCTCGAAACGATTAACTAGAACGGCCTAGGGGAAAAGTACGCATACCGTTGTAATCGGGCGAGTTTCTACTTTCAGATGCAACAGAAATTTTGCGGATTGGTCAATCCGTTCGCGAGATATGGCGGTTTGGAAGTAAGAAACGCTTGAGAAACTCAAAATTTTCGCAGTTCTGATGCTCGAAACGAATAACTAGAACGGACTAGGGGAAAAGTACGCATACCGTTGTAATCGGGCGAGTTTCTACTTTCAGATGCAACAGAAATTTTGCGGATTGGTCAATCCGTTCGCGAGATATGGCAGTTTGGAGGTAAGAAACGCTTGAGAAACTCCAAATTTTCGCAGTTCTGATGCTCGACAAGCATAACTAGAACGGTCTAGGTGAGAAGTACGCATACCGTTGTAATCGGGCGAATTTCTACTTTCAGATGCAACAGAAATTTTGCGGATTGGTCAATCCGTTCGCGAGATATGGCAGTTTGTAGGTAAGAAACGCTTGAGAAACTCAACATTTTCGCAGTTCTGATGCTCGAAACGAATAACCAGAACGGCCGAGGGGAAAAGTACGCATACCGTTGTAATCGGGCGAGTTTCTACTTTCAGATGCATCAGAAATTTTGCGGATTGGTCAATCCGTTCGCGAGATATGGCAGTTTGGAAGTTAGAAACGCTTGAGAAACTCAAAATTTTCGCAGTTCTGATGCTGGACAAGCATAACTAGAACGGTCTAGGGGAAAAGTACGCATACCGTTGTAATCGGGCGAATTTCTACTTTCAGATGCAACAGAAATTTTGCGGATTGGTCAATCCGTTCGCGAGATATGGCAGTTTGTAGGTAAGAAACGCTTGAGAAACTCAACATTTTCGCAGTTCTGATGCTCGAAACGAATAACCAGAACGGCCGAGGGGAAAAGTACGCATACCGTTGTAATCGGGCGAGTTTCTACTTTCAGATGCATCAGAAATTTTGCGGATTGGTCAATCCGTTCGCGAGATATGGCAGTTTGGAAGTTAGAAACGCTTGAGAAACTCAAAATTTTCGCAGTTCTGATGCTGGACAAGCATAACTAGAACGGTCTAGGGGAAAAGTACGCATACCGTTGTAATCGGGCGAGTTTCTACTTTCAGATGCAACAGAAATTTTGCGGATTGGTCAATCCGTTCGCGAGATATGGCAGTTTGGAAGTAAGAAACGCTTGAGAAACTCAAAATTTTCGCAGTTCTGATGCTCGAAACGAATAACTAGAACGGCCTAGGGGAAAAGTACGCATACCGTTGTAATCGGGCGAGTTTCTACTTTCAGATGCAACAGAAATTTTGCGGATTGGTCAATCCGTTCGCGAGATATGGCAGTTTGGAGGTAAGAAACGGTTGAGGAACTCAAAATTTTCACAGTTCTGATGCTCGAAACGAATAACCAGTACGGCCTAGGGGAAAAGTACGCATACCGTTGTAATCGGGCGAGTTTCTACTTTCAGATGCAACAGAAATTTTGCGGATTGGTCAATCCGTTCGCGAGATATGGCAGTTTGGATGTAAGAAACGGTTGAGAAACTCAAAATTTTTACAGTTCTGATGCTCGAAACGAATAACCAGAACGGCCTAGGGGAAAAGTACGCATACCGTTGTAATCGGGCGAGTTTCTACTTTCAGATGCAACAGAAATTTTGCGGATTGGTCAATCCGTTCGCGAGATATGGCAGTTTGGAAGTAAGAAACGCTTGAGAAACTCAAAATTTTCGCAGTTCTGATGCTCGAAACGATTAACTAGAACGGCCTAGGGGAAAAGTACGCATACCGTTGTAATCGGGCGAGTTTCTACTTTCAGATGCAACAGAAATTTTGCGGATTGGTCAATCCGTTCGCGAGATATGGCAGTTTGGAAGTAAGAAACGCTTGAGAAACTCAAAATTTTCGCAGTTCTGATGCTCGAAACGATTAACTAGAACGGCCTAGGGGAAAAGTACGCATACCGTTGTAATCGGGCGAGTTTCTACTTTCAGATGCAACAGAAATTTTGCGGATTGGTCAATCCGTTCGCGAGATATGGCGGTTTGGAAGTAAGAAACGCTTGAGAAACTCAAAATTTTCGCAGTTCTGATGCTCGAAACGAATAACTAGAACGGACTAGGGGAAAAGTACGCATACCGTTGTAATCGGGCGAGTTTCTACTTTCAGATGCAACAGAAATTTTGCGGATTGGTCAATCCGTTCGCGAGATATGGCAGTTTGGAGGTAAGAAACGCTTGAGAAACTCCAAATTTTCGCAGTTCTGATGCTCGACAAGCATAACTAGAACGGTCTAGGTGAGAAGTACGCATACCGTTGTAATCGGGCGAATTTCTACTTTCAGATGCAACAGAAATTTTGCGGATTGGTCAATCCGTTCGCGAGATATGGCAGTTTGTAGGTAAGAAACGCTTGAGAAACTCAACATTTTCGCAGTTCTGATGCTCGAAACGAATAACCAGAACGGCCGAGGGGAAAAGTACGCATACCGTTGTAATCGGGCGAGTTTCTACTTTCAGATGCATCAGAAATTTTGCGGATTGGTCAATCCGTTCGCGAGATATGGCAGTTTGGAAGTTAGAAACGCTTGAGAAACTCAAAATTTTCGCAGTTCTGATGCTGGACAAGCATAACTAGAACGGTCTAGGGGAAAAGTACGCATACCGTTGTAATCGGGCGAGTTTCTACTTTCAGATGCAACAGAAATTTTGCGGATTGGTCAATCCGTTCGCGAGATATGGCAGTTTGGAAGTAAGAAACGCTTGAGAAACTCAAAATTTTCGCAGTTCTGATGCTCGAAACGAATAACTAGAACGGCCTAGGGGAAAAGTACGCATACCGTTGTAATCGGGCGAGTTTCTACTTTCAGATGCAACAGAAATTTTGCGGATTGGTCAATCCGTTCGCGAGATATGGCAGTTTGGAGGTAAGAAACGGTTGAGGAACTCAAAATTTTCACAGTTCTGATGCTCGAAACGAATAACCAGTACGGCCTAGGGGAAAAGTACGCATACCGTTGTAATCGGGCGAGTTTCTACTTTCAGATGCAACAGAAATTTTGCGGATTGGTCAATCCGTTCGCGAGATATGGCAGTTTGGATGTAAGAAACGGTTGAGAAACTCAAAATTTTTACAGTTCTGATGCTCGAAACGAATAACCAGAACGGCCTAGGGGAAAAGTACGCATACCGTTGTAATCGGGCGAGTTTCTACTTTCAGATGCAACAGAAATTTTGCGGATTGGTCAATCCGTTCGCGAGATATGGCAGTTTGGAAGTAAGAAACGCTTGAGAAACTCAAAATTTTCGCAGTTCTGATGCTCGAAACGATTAACTAGAACGGCCTAGGGGAAAAGTACGCATACCGTTGTAATCGGGCGAGTTTCTACTTTCAGATGCAACAGAAATTTTGCGGATTGGTCAATCCGTTCGCGAGATATGGCGGTTTGGAAGTAAGAAACGCTTGAGAAACTCAAAATTTTCGCAGTTCTGATGCTCGAAACGAATAACTAGAACGGACTAGGGGAAAAGTACGCATACCGTTGTAATCGGGCGAGTTTCTACTTTCAGATGCAACAGAAATTTTGCGGATTGGTCAATCCGTTCGCGAGATATGGCAGTTTGGAGGTAAGAAACGCTTGAGAAACTCCAAATTTTCGCAGTTCTGATGCTCGACAAGCATAACTAGAACGGTCTAGGTGAGAAGTACGCATACCGTTGTAATCGGGCGAATTTCTACTTTCAGATGCAACAGAAATTTTGCGGATTGGTCAATCCGTTCGCGAGATATGGCAGTTTGTAGGTAAGAAACGCTTGAGAAACTCAACATTTTCGCAGTTCTGATGCTCGAAACGAATAACCAGAACGGCCGAGGGGAAAAGTACGCATACCGTTGTAATCGGGCGAGTTTCTACTTTCAGATGCATCAGAAATTTTGCGGATTGGTCAATCCGTTCGCGAGATATGGCAGTTTGGAAGTAAGAAACTCTTGAGAAACTCAAAATTTTCGCAGTTCTGATGCTGGACAAGCATAACTAGAACGGTCTAGGGGAAAAGTACGCATACCGTTGTAATCGGGCGAGTTTCTACTTTCAGATGCAACAGAAATTTTGCGGATTGGTCAATCCGTTCGCGAGATATGGCAGTTTGGAAGTAAGAATCGCTTGAGAAACTCAAAATTTTCGCAGTTCTGATGCTCGAAACGAATAACTAGAACGGCCTAGGGGAAAAGTACGCATACCGTTGTAATCGGGCGAGTTTCTACTTTCAGATGCAACAGAAATTTTGCGGATTGGTCAATCCGTTCGCGAGATATGGCAGTTTGGAGGTAAGAAACGGTTGAGGAACTCAAAATTTTCACAGTTCTGATGCTCGAAACGAATAACCAGTACGGCCTAGGGGAAAAGTACGCATACCGTTGTAATCGGGCGAGTTTCTACTTTCAGATGCAACAGAAATTTTGCGGATTGCTCAATCCGTTCGCGAGGTATGGCAATTTGGAAGTAAGAAACGCTTGAAAAACTCAAAATTTTCGCAGTTCTGATGCTCGAAACGAATAACTAGAACGGACTAGGGGAAAAGTACGCATACCGTTGTAATCGGGCGAGTTTCTACTTTCAGATGCAACAGAAATTTTGCGGATTGGTCAATCCGTTCGCGAGATATGGCAGTTTGGAGGTAAGAAACGCTTGAGAAACTCAAAATTTTCGCAGTTCTGATGCTCGACAAGCATAACTAGAACGTTCTAGGGGAAAAGTACGCATACCGTTGTAATCGGGCGACTTTCTACTTTCAGATGCATCAGAAATTTTGCGGATTGGTCAATCCGTTCGCGAGATATGGCAGTTTGGAAGTAAGAAACGCTTGAGAAACTCAAAATTTTCGCAGTTCTGATGCTCGAAACGATTAACTAGAACGGCCTAGGGGAAAAGTACGCATACCGTTGTAATCGGGCGAGATTCTACTTTCAGATGCAACAGAAATTTTGCGGATTGGTCAATCCGTTCGCGAGATATGGCGGTTTGGAAGTAAGAAACGCTTTAGAAACTCAAAATTTTCGCAGTTCTGATGCTCGAAACGAATAACTAGAACGGCCTAGGGGAAAAGTACGCATACCGTTGTAATCGGGCGAGTTTCTACTTTCAGATGCAACAGAAATTTTGCGGATTGGTCAATCCGTTCACGAGATATGGCAGTTTGGAGGTAAGCAACGCTTGAGAAACCCAAAATTTTCGCAGTTCTCATGCTCGAAACGAATAACTACAACGGCCTACGGGAAAAGTACGCATACCGTTGTAATCGGGCGAGTTTCTACTTTCAGATGCAACAGAAATTTTGCGGATTGGTCAATCCGTTCGCGAGATATGGCAGTTTGGAAGTAAGAAACGCTTGAGAAACTCAAAATTTTCGCAGTTCTGATGCTCGAAACGAATAACTAGAACGGCCTAGGGGAAAGGTACGCATACCGTTGTAATCGGGCGAGTTTCTACTTTCAGATGCAACAGAAATTTTGCGGATTGGTCAATCCGTTCGCGAGATATGGCAGTTTGGTGGTAAGAAACGGTTGAGAAACTCAAAATTTTCACAGTTCTGATGCTCGAAACGAATAACTAGAACGGACTAGGGGAAAAGTACGCATACCGTTGTAATCGGGCGAGTTTCTACTTTCAGATGCAACAGAAATTTTGCGGATTGGTCAATCCGTTCGCGAGATATGGCAGTTTGGATGTAAGAAACGCTTGAGAAACTCAAAATTTTCGCAGTTCTGATGCTCGAAACGAATAACAAGAACGGTCTAGGGGAAAAGTACGCATACCGTTGTAATCGGGCGAGTTTCTACTTTCAGATGCAACAGAAATTTTGAGGATTAGTCAATCCGTTCGCGAGATATGGCAGTTTGGAGGTAAGAAACGCTTGAGAAACTCAAAATTTTCGCAGTTCTGATGCTCGAAACGAATAACTAGAACGGCCTAGGGGAAAAGTACGCATACCGTTGTAATCGGGCGAGTTTCTACTTTCAGATGCATCAGAAATTTTGCGGATTGGTCAATCCGTTCGCGAGATATGGCAGTTTGGAAGTAAGAAACGCTTGAGAAACTCAAAATTTTCGCAGTTCTGATGCTGGACAAGCATAACTAGAACGGCCTAGGGGAAAAGTACGCACACCGTTGTAATCGGGCGAGTTTCTACTTTCAGATGCAACAGAAATTTTGCGGATTGGTCAATCCGTTCGCGAGATATGGCAGTTTGGAGGTAAGCAACGCTTGAGAAACTCAAAATTTTCGCAGTTCTGATGCTCGAAACGAATAACTAGAACGGGCTAGGGGAAAAGTACGCATACCGTTGTAATCGGGCGAGTTTCTACTTTCAGATGCAACAGAAATTTTGCGGATTGGTCAATCCGTTCGCGAGATATGGCAGTTTGTAGGTAAGAAACGCTTGAGAAACTCAACATTTTCGCAGCTCTGATGCTCGAAACGAATAACTAGAACGGCCTAGGGAAAAACTACATCTACCGTTGTAATCGGGCGAGTTTCTACTTTCAGATGCAACAGAAATTTTGCGGATTGGTCAATCCGTTCGCGAGATATGGCAGTTTGGAGGTAAGAAACGCTTGAGAAACTCAAAATTTTCGCAGTTCTGATGCTCGACAAGCATAACTAGAACGGTCTAGGGGAAAAGTACGCATACCGTTGTAATCGGGCGAATTTCTACTTTCAGATGCAACAGAAATTTTGAGGATTGGTCAATCCGTTCGCGAGATATGGCAGTTTGTAGGTAAGAAACGCTTGAGAAACTCAACATTTTCGCAGTTCTGATGCTCGAAACGAATAACTAGAACGGCCTAGGGGAAAAGTACGCATACCGTTGTAATCGGGCGAGTTTCTACTTTCAGATGCAACAGAAAGTTTACGGATTGGTCAATCCGTTCGCGAGATATGGCAGTTTGCAGGTAAGAAACGCTTGAGAAACTCAACATTTTCGCAGTTCTGATGCTCGAAACGAATAACTAGAACGGCCTAGGGGAAAAGTACGCATACCGTTGTAATCGGGCGAGTTTCTACTTTCAGATGCAACAGAAATTTTACGGATTGGTCAATCCGTTCGCGAGATATGGCAGTTTGGAGGTAAGAAACGCTTGAGAAACTCAAAATTTTCGCAGTTCTGATGCTCGACAAGCATAACCAGAACGTTCTAGGGGAAAAGTACGCATACCGTTGTAATCGGGCGATTTTCTACCTTCAGATGCAACAGAAATTTTGCGGATTGGTCAATCCGTTCGCGAGGTATGGCAGTTTGGAGGTAAGAAACGCTTGAGAAACTCAAAATTTTCGCAGTTCTGGTGCTCGACAAGCATAACTAGAGCGGTCTAGGGGAAAAGTACGCATACCGTTGTAATCGGGCGAATTTCTACTTTCAGATGCAACAGAAATTTTGCGGATTGGTCAATCCGTTCGCGAGATATGGCAGTTTGGAGGTAAGAAACGGTTGAGAAACTCAAAATTTTCACAGTTCTGATGCTCGAAACGAATAACCAGTACGAACTAGGGGAAAAGTACGCATACCGTTGTAATCGGGCGAGTTTCTACTTTCAGATGCAACAGAAATTTTGCGGATTGGTCAATCCGTTCGCGAGATATGGCAGTTTGTAGGTAAGAAACGCTTGAGAAACTCAACATTTTCGCAGTTCTGATGCTCGAAACGAATAACTAGAACGGCCTAGGGGAAAACTACACCTACCGTTGTAATCGGGCGAGTTTCTACTTTCAGATGCAACAGAAATTTTGCGAATTGGTCAATCCGTTCGCGAGATATGGCAGTTTGGAAGTAAGAAACGCTTGAGAAACTCAAAATTTTCGCAGTTCTGATGCTCGAAACGATTAACTAGAACGACCTAGGGGAAAAGTACGCATACCGTTGTAATCGGGCGCGTTTCTACTTTCAGATGCAACAGAAATTTTGCGGATTGGTCAATCCGTTCGCGAGATACGGCAGTTTGGAGGTAAGAAACGGTTGAGAAACTCAAAATTTTCACAGTTCTGATGCTCGAAACGAATAACCAGAACGGCCTAGGGGAAAAGTACGCATACCGTTGTAATCGGGCGAGTTTCTACTTTCAGATGCAACAGAAATTTTGCGGATTGGTCAATCCGTTCGCGAGATACGGCAGTTTGGAGGTAAGAAACGCTTGAGAAACTCAAAATTTTCGCAGTTCTGATGCTCGACAAGCATAACTAGAACGTTCTAGGGGAAGAGTACGCATACCGTTGTAATCGGGCGACTTTCTACTTTCAGATGCAACAGAAATTTTGCGGATTGGTCAATCCGTTCGCGAGATACGGCAGTTTGGAGGTAAGAAACGGTTGAGAAACTCAAAATTTTCACAGTTCTGATGCTCGAAACGAATAACCAGAACGGCCTAGGGGAAAAGTACGCATACCGTTGTAATCGGGCGAGTTTCTACTTTCAGATGCAACAGAAATTTTGCGGATTGGTCATTCCGTTCACGAGATATGGCAGTTTGGAGGTAAGAAACGCTTGAGAAACTCAAAATTTTCGCAGTTCTGATGCTCGACAAGCATAACTAGAACGTTCTAGGGGAAAAGTACGCATACCGTTGTAATCGGGCGACTTTCTACTTTCAGATGCATCAGAAATTTTGCGGATTGGTCAATCCGTTCGCGAGATATGGCAGTTTGGAAGTAAGAAACGCTTGAGAATCTCAAAATTTTCGCAGTTCTGATGCTCGAAACGATTAACTAGAACGGCCTAGGGGAAAAGTACGCATACCGTTGTAATCGGGCGCGTTTCTACTTTCAGATGCAACAGAAATTTTGCGGATTGGTCAATCCGTTCGCGAGATATGGCGGTTTGGAAGTAAGAAACGCTTGAGAAACTCAAAATTTTCGCAGTTCTGATGCTCGAAACGAATAACTAGAACGGCCTAGGGGAAAAGTACGCATACCGTTGTAATCGGGCGAGTTTCTACTTTCAGATGCAACAGAAATTTTGCGGATTGGTCAATCCGTTCGCGAGATATGGCAGTTTGGAGGAAAGAAACGCTTGAGAAACTCAAAATTTTCGCAGTTCTGATGCTCGAAACGAATAACTAGAACGGACTAGGGGAAAAGTACGCATACCGTTGTAATCGGGCGAGTTTCTACTTTCAGATGCAACAGAAATTTTGCGGATTGGTCAATCCGTTCGCGTGATATGGCAGTTTGGAGGTAAGAAACGCTTGAGAAACTCAAAATTTTCGCAGTTCTGATGCTCGACAAGCATAACTAGAACGGTCTAGGGGAAAAGTACGCATACCGTTGTAATCGGGCGACTTTCTACTTTCAGATGCAACAGAAATTTTGCGGATTGGTCAATCCGTTCGCGAGATATGGCAGTTTGTAGGTAAGAAACGCTTGAGAAACTCAACTTTTTCGCAGTTCTGATGCTCGAAACGAATAAATAGAACGGCCTAGGGGAAAAGTACGCATACCGTTGTAATCGGGCGAGTTTCTACTTTCAGATGCAACAGAAATTTTACGGATTGGTCAATCCGTTCGCGAGATATGGCAGTTTGGAGGTAAGAAACGCTTGAGAAACTCAAAATTTTCGCAGTTCTGATGCTCGAAACGAATAAATAGAACGGCCTAGGGGAAAAGTACGCATACCGTTGTAATCGGGCGAGTTTCTACTTTCAGATGCAACAGAAATTTTACGGATTGGTCAATCCGTTCGCGAGATATGGCAGTTTGGAGGTAAGAAACGCTTGAGAAACTCAAAATTTTCGCAGTTCTGATGCTCGACAAGCATAACTAGAACGTTCTAGGGGAAGAGTACGCATACCGTTGTAATCGGGCGACTTTCTACTTTCAGATGCAACAGAAATTTTGCGGATTGGTCAATCCGTTCGCGAGATACGGCAGTTTGGAGGTAAGAAACGGTTGAGAAACTCAAAATTTTCACAGTTCTGATGCTCGAAACGAATAACCAGAACGGCCTAGGGGAAAAGTACGCATACCGTTGTAATCGGGCGAGTTTCTACTTTCAGATGCAACAGAAATTTTGCGGATTGGTCATTCCGTTCACGAGATATGGCAGTTTGGAGGTAAGAAACGCTTGAGAAACTCAAAATTTTCGCAGTTCTGATGCTCGACAAGCATAACTAGAACGTTCTAGGGGAAAAGTACGCATACCGTTGTAATCGGGCGAGTTTCTACTTTCAGATGCAACAGAAATTTTACGGATTGGTCAATCCGTTCGCGAGATATGGCAGTTTGGAGGTAAGAAACGCTTGAGAAACTCAAAATTTTCGCAGTTCTGATGCTCGACAAGCATAACCAGAACGTTCTAGGGGAAAAGTACGCATACCGTTGTAATCGGGCGAGTTTCTACCTTCAGATGCAACAGAAATTTTGCGGATTGGTCAATCCGTTCGCGAGGTATGGCAGTTTGGAGGTAAGAAACGCTTGAGAAACTCAAAATTTTCGCAGTTCTGGTGCTCGACAAGCATAACTAGAGCGGTCTAGGGGAAAAGTACGCCTACCGTTGTAATCGGGCGAATTTCTACTTTCAGATGCAACAGAAATTTTGCGGATTGGTCAATCCGTTCGCGAGATATGGCAGTTTGGAGGTAAGAAACGCTTGAGAAACTCAAAATTTTCGCAGTTCTGATGCTCGACAAGCATAACTAGAACGGTCTAGGGGAAAAGTACGCATACCGTTGTAATCGGGCGACTTTCTACTTTCAGATGCAACAGAAATTTTGAGGATTGGTCAATCCGTTCGCGAGATATGGCAGTTTGGAAGTAAGAAACGCTTGAGAAACTCAAATTTTTCGCAGTTCTGATGCTCGAAACGAATAACTAGAACGGTCTAGGGGAAAAGTACGCATACCGTTGTAATCGGGCGAGTTTCTACTTTCAGATGCAACAGAAATTTTGCGGATTGGTCAATCCGTTCGCGAGATATGGCAGTTTGGAGGTAAGAAACGCTTGAGAAACTCAACATTTTCGCAGTTCTGATGCTCGAAACGAATAACTAGAACGGCCTAGGGGAAAAATAGGCATACCGTTGTAATCGGGCGAGTTTGTACTTTCAGATGCAACAGAAATTTTGCGGACTGGTCAATCCGTTCGCGAGATATGGCAGTTTGGAGGTAAGAAACGCTTGAGAAACTCAAAATTTTCGCAGTTCTGATGCTCGAAACGAATAACTAGAACGGACTAGGGGAAAAGTACGCATACCGTTGTAATCGGGCGAGTTTCTACTTTCAGATGCAACAGAAATTTTGCGGATTGGTCAATCCGTTCGCGAGATATGGCAGTTTGGAGGTAAGAAACGGTTGAGAAACTCAAAATTTTCACAGTTCTGATGCTCGAAACGAATAACCAGTACGAACTAGGGGAAAAGTACGCATACCGTTGTAATCGGGCGAGTTTCTACTTTCAGATGCAACAGAAATTTTGCGGATTGGTCAATCCGTTCGCGAGATATGGCAGTTTGTAGGTAAGAAACGCTTGAGAAACTCAACATTTTCGCAGTTCTGATGCTCGAAACGAATAACTAGAACGGCCTAGGGGAAAACTACACCTACCGTTGTAATCGGGCGAGTTTCTACTTTCAGATGCAACAGAAATTTTGCGAATTGGTCAATCCGTTCGCGAGATATGGCAGTTTGGAAGTAAGAAACGCTTGAGAAACTCAAAATTTTCGCAGTTCTGATGCTCGACAAGCATAACTAGAACGGTCTAGGAGAAAAGTACGCATAACGTTGTAATCGGGCCAATTTCTACTTTCAGATGCAACAGAAATTTTGCGGATTGGTCAATCCGTTCGCGAGATATGGCAGTTTGTAGGTAAGAAACGCTTGAGAAACTCAACTTTTTCGCAGTTCTGATGCTCGAAACGAATAACTAGAACGGCCTAGGGGAAAAGTACGCATACCGTTGTAATCGGGCGAGTTTCTACTTTCAGATGCAACAGAAATTTTACGGATTGGTCAATCCGTTCGCGAGATATGGCAGTTTGGAGGTAAGAAACGCTTGAGAAACTCAAAATTTTCGCAGTTCTGATGCTCGACAAGCATAACTAGAACGTTCTAGGGGAAGAGTACGCATACCGTTGTAATCGGGCGACTTTCTACTTTCAGATGCAACAGAAATTTTGCGGATTGGTCAATCCGTTCGCGAGATACGGCAGTTTGGAGGTAAGAAACGGTTGAGAAACTCAAAATTTTCACAGTTCTGATGCTCGAAACGAATAACCAGAACGGCCTAGGGGAAAAGTACGCATACCGTTGTAATCGGGCGAGTTTCTACTTTCAGATGCAACAGAAATTTTGCGGATTGGTCATTCCGTTCACGAGATATGGCAGTTTGGAGGTAAGAAACGCTTGAGAAACTCAAAATTTTCGCAGTTCTGATGCTCGACAAGCATAACTAGAACGTTCTAGGGGAAAAGTACGCATACCGTTGTAATCGGGCGACTTTCTACTTTCAGATGCATCAGAAATTTTGCGGATTGGTCAATCCGTTCGCGAGATATGGCAGTTTGGAAGTAAGAAACGCTTGAGAATCTCAAAATTTTCGCAGTTCTGATGCTCGAAACGATTAACTAGAACGGCCTAGGGGAAAAGTACGCATACCGTTGTAATCGGGCGCGTTTCTACTTTCAGATGCAACAGAAATTTTGCGGATTGGTCAAACCGTTCGCGAGATATGGCGGTTTGGAAGTAAGAAACGCTTGAGAAACTCAAAATTTTCGCAGTTCTGATGCTCGAAACGAATAACTAGAACGGCCTAGGGGAAAAGTACGCATACCGTTGTAATCGGGCGAGTTTCTACTTTCAGATGCAACAGAAATTTTGCGGATTGGTCAATCCGTTCGCGAGATATGGCAGTTTGGAGGAAAGAAACGCTTGAGAAACTCAAAATTTTCGCAGTTCTGATGCTCGAAACGAATAACTAGAACGGACTAGGGGAAAAGTACGCATACCGTTGTAATCGGGCGAGTTTCTACTTTCAGATGCAACAGAAATTTTGCGGATTGGTCAATCCGTTCGCGTGATATGGCAGTTTGGAGGTAAGAAACGCTTGAGAAACTCAAAATTTTCGCAGTTCTGATGCTCGACAAGCATAACTAGAACGGTCTAGGGGAAAAGTACGCATACCGTTGTAATCGGGCGAGTTTGTACTTTCAGATGCAACAGAAATTTTGCGGACTGGTCAATCCGTTCGCGAGATATGGCAGTTTGGAAGTAAGAAACGCTTGAGAAACTCAAAATTTTCGCAGTTCTGATGCTCGACAAGCATAACTAGAACGGTCTAGGGGAAAAGTACGCATAACGTTGTAATCGGGCCAATTTCTACTTTCAGATGCAACAGAAATTTTGAGGATTGGTCAATCCGTTCGCGAGATATGGCAGTTTGTAGGTAAGAAACGCTTGAGAAACTCAACATTTTCGCAGTTCTGATGCTCGAAACGAATAACTAGAACGGCCTAGGGGAAAAGTACGCATACCGTTGTAATCGGGCGAGTTTCTACTTTCAGATGCAACAGAAATTTTACGGATTGGTCAATCCGTTCGCGAGATATGGCAGTTTGGAGGTAAGAAACGCTTGAGAAACTCAAAATTTTCGCAGTTCTGATGCTCGACAAGCATAACCAGAACGTTCTAGGGGAAAAGTACGCATACCGTTGTAATCGGGCGAGTTTCTACCTTCAGATGCAACAGAAATTTTGCGGATTGGTCAATCCGTTCGCGAGGTATGGCAGTTTGGAGGTAAGAAACGCTTGAGAAACTCAAAATTTTCGCAGTTCTGGTGCTCGACAAGCATAACTAGAGCGGTCTAGGGGAAAAGTACGCATACCGTTGTAATCGGGCGAATTTCTACTTTCAGATGCAACAGAAATTTTGCGGATTGGTCAATCCGTTCGCGAGATATGGCAGTTTGGAGGTAAGAAACGGTTGAGAAACTCAAAATTTTCACAGTTCTGATGCTCGAAACGAATAACCAGTACGAACTAGGGGAAAAGTACGCATACCGTTGTAATCGGGCGAGTTTCTACTTTCAGATGCAACAGAAATTTTGCGGATTGGTCAATCCGTTCGCGAGATATGGCAGTTTGTAGGTAAGAAACGCTTGAGAAACTCAACATTTTCGCAGTTCTGATGCTCGAAACGAATAACTAGAACGGCCTAGGGGAAAACTACACCTACCGTTGTAATCGGGCGAGTTTCTACTTTCAGATGCAACAGAAATTTTGCGAATTGGTCAATCCGTTCGCGAGATATGGCAGTTTGGAAGTAAGAAACGCTTGAGAAACTCAAAATTTTCGCAGTTCTGATGCTCGAAACGATTAACTAGAACGGCCTAGGGGAAAAGTACGCATACCGTTGTAATCGGGCGCGTTTCTACTTTCAGATGCAACAGAAATTTTGCGGATTGGTCAATCCGTTCGCGAGATACGGCAGTTTGGAGGTAAGAAACGGTTGAGAAACTCAAAATTTTCACAGTTCTGATGCTCGAAACGAATAACCAGAACGGCCTAGGGGAAAAGTACGCATACCGTTGTAATCGGGCGAGTTTCTACTTTCAGATGCAACAGAAATTTTGCGGATTGGTCAATCCGTTCGCGAGATACGGCAGTTTGGAGGTAAGAAACGCTTGAGAAACTCAAAATTTTCGCAGTTCTGATGCTCGACAAGCATAACTAGAACGTTCTAGGGGAAGAGTACGCATACCGTTGTAATCGGGCGACTTTCTACTTTCAGATGCAACAGAAATTTTGCGGATTGGTCAATCCGTTCGCGAGATACGGCAGTTTGGAGGTAAGAAACGGTTGAGAAACTCAAAATTTTCACAGTTCTGATGCTCGAAACGAATAACCAGAACGGCCTAGGGGAAAAGTACGCATACCGTTGTAATCGGGCGAGTTTCTACTTTCAGATGCAACAGAAATTTTGCGGATTGGTCATTCCGTTCACGAGATATGGCAGTTTGGAGGTAAGAAACGCTTGAGAAACTCAAAATTTTCGCAGTTCTGATGCTCGACAAGCATAACTAGAACGTTCTAGGGGAAAAGTACGCATACCGTTGTAATCGGGCGACTTTCTACTTTCAGATGCATCAGAAATTTTGCGGATTGGTCAATCCGTTCGCGAGATATGGCAGTTTGGAAGTAAGAAACGCTTGAGAATCTCAAAATTTTCGCAGTTCTGGTGCTCGAAACGATTAACTAGAACGGCCTAGGGGAAAAGTACGCATACCGTTGTAATCGGGCGCGTTTCTACTTTCAGATGCAACAGAAATTTTGCGGATTGGTCAATCCGTTCGCGAGATATGGCGGTTTGGAAGTAAGAAACGCTTGAGAAACTCAAAATTTTCGCAGTTCTGATGCTCGAAACGAATAACTAGAACGGCCTAGGGGAAAAGTACGCATACCGTTGTAATCGGGCGAGTTTCTACTTTCAGATGCAACAGAAATTTTGCGGATTGGTCAATCCGTTCGCGAGATATGGCAGTTTGGAGGAAAGAAACGCTTGAGAAACTCAAAATTTTCGCAGTTCTGATGCTCGAAACGAATAACTAGAACGGACTAGGGGAAAAGTACGCATACCGTTGTAATCGGGCGAGTTTCTACTTTCAGATGCAACAGAAATTTTGCGGATTGGTCAATCCGTTCGCGTGATATGGCAGTTTGGAGGTAAGAAACGCTTGAGAAACTCAAAATTTTCGCAGTTCTGATGCTCGACAAGCATAACTAGAACGGTCTAGGGGAAAAGTACGCATACCGTTGTAATCGGGCGACTTTCTACTTTCAGATGCAACAGAAATTTTGAGGATTGGTCAATCCGTTCGCGAGATATGGCAGTTTGGAAGTAAGAAACGCTTGAGAAACTCAAATTTTTCGCAGTTCTGATGCTCGAAACGAATAACTAGAACGGTCTAGGGGAAAAGTACGCATACCGTTGTAATCGGGCGAGTTTCTACTTTCAGATGCAACAGAAATTTTGCGGATTGGTCAATCCGTTCGCGAGATATGGCAGTTTGGAGGTAAGAAACGCTTGAGAAACTCAACATTTTCGCAGTTCTGATGCTCGAAACGAATAACTTGAACGGCCTAGGGGAAAAATAGGCATACCGTTGTAATCGGGCGAGTTTGTACTTTCAGATGCAACAGAAATTTTGCGGACTGGTCAATCCGTTCGCGAGATATGGCAGTTTGGAGGTAAGAAACGCTTGAGAAACTCAAAATTTTCGCAGTTCTGATGCTCGAAACGAATAACTAGAACGGACTAGGGGAAAAGTACGCATACCGTTGTAATCGGGCGAGTTTCTACTTTCAGATGCAACAGAAATTTTGCGGATTGGTCAATCCGTTCGCGAGATATGGCAGTTTGGAGGTAAGAAACGGTTGAGAAACTCAAAATTTTCACAGTTCTGATGCTCGAAACGAATAACCAGTACGAACTAGGGGAAAAGTACGCATACCGTTGTAATCGGGCGAGTTTCTACTTTCAGATGCAACAGAAATTTTGCGGATTGGTCAATCCGTTCGCGAGATATGGCAGTTTGGAGGTAAGAAACGGTTGAGAAACTCAAAATTTTCACAGTTCTGATGCTCGAAACGAATAACCAGTACGAACTAGGGGAAAAGTACGCATACCGTTGTAATCGGGCGAGTTTCTACTTTCAGATGCAACAGAAGTTTTGCGAATTGGTCAATCCGTTCGCGAGATATGGCAGTTTGGAAGTAAGAAACGCTTGAGAAACTCAAAATTTTCGCAGTTCTGATGCTCGACAAGCATAACTAGAACGGTCTAGGGGAAAAGTACGCATAACGTTGTAATCGGGCCAATTTCTACTTTCAGATGCAACAGAAATTTTGCGGATTGGTCAATCCGTTCGCGAGATATGGCAGTTTGGAGGTAAGAAACGCTTGAGAAACTCAAAATTTTCGCAGTTCTGATGCTCGAAACGAATAACTAGAACGGCCTAGGGGAAAAGTACGCATACCGTTGTAATCGGGCGAGTTTCTACTTTCAGATGCATCAGAAATTTTGCGGATTGGTCAATCCGTTCGCGAGATATGGCAGTTTGGAAGTAAGAAACGCTTGAGAAACTCAAAATTTTCGCAGTTCTGATGCTGGACAAGCATAACTAGAACGGCCTAGGGGAAAAGTACGCACACCGTTGTAATCGGGCGAGTTTCTACTTTCAGATGCAACAGAAATTTTGCGGATTGGTCAATCCGTTCGCGAGATATGGCAGTTTGGAGGTAAGCAACGCTTGAGAAACTCAAAATTTTCGCAGTTCTGATGCTCGAAACGAATAACTAGAACGGGCTAGGGGAAAAGTACGCATACCGTTGTAATCGGGCGAGTTTCTACTTTCAGATGCAACAGAAATTTTGCGGATTGGTCAATCCGTTCGCGAGATATGGCAGTTTGGTGGTAAGAAACGGTTGAGAAACTCAAAATTTTCACAGTTCTGATGCTCGAAACGAATAACTAGAACGGACTAGGGGAAAAGTACGCATACCGTTGTAATCGGGCGAGTTTCTACTTTCAGATGCAACAGAAATTTTGCGGATTGGTCAATCCGTTCGCGAGATATGGCAGTTTGGATGTAAGAAACGCTTGAGAAACTCAAAATTTTCGCAGTTCTGATGCTCGAAACGAATAACAAGAACGGTCTAGGGGAAAAGTACGCATACCGTTGTAATCGGGCGAGTTTCTACTTTCAGATGCAACAGAAATTTTGAGGATTAGTCAATC
The DNA here is from genome assembly GCF_051014685.1 of Ptiloglossa arizonensis. Classification (NCBI taxonomy): domain Eukaryota; kingdom Metazoa; phylum Arthropoda; class Insecta; order Hymenoptera; family Colletidae; genus Ptiloglossa; species Ptiloglossa arizonensis. Next base: position 183,849 of record NW_027479117.1, read on the forward strand.
CGTTCGCGAGATATGGCAGTTTGGAGGTAAGAAACGCTTGAGAAACTCAAAATTTTCGAAGTTCTGATGCTCGAAACGAATAACTAGAACGGCCTAGGGGAAAAGTACGCATACCGTTGTAATCGGGCGAGTTTCTACTTTCAGATGCATCAGAAATTTTGCGGATTGGTCAATCCGTTCGCGAGATATGGCAGTTTGGAAGTAAGAAACGCTTGAGAAACTCAAAATTTTCGCAGTTCTGATGCTGGACAAGCATAACTAGAACGGCCTAGGGGAAAAGTACGCACACCGTTGTAATCGGGCGAGTTTCTACTTTCAGATGCAACAGAAATTTTGCGGATTGGTCAATCCGTTCGCGAGATATGGCAGTTTGGAGGTAAGCAACGCTTGAGAAACTCAAAATTTTCGCAGTTCTGATGCTCGAAACGAATAACTAGAACGGGCTAGGGGAAAAGTACGCATACCGTTGTAATCGGGCGAGTTTCTACTTTCAGATGCAACAGAAATTTTGCGGATTGGTCAATCCGTTCGCGAGATATGGCAGTTTGTAGGTAAGAAACGCTTGAGAAACTCAACATTTTCGCAGTTCTGATGCTCGAAACGAATAACTAGAACGGCCTAGGGAAAAACTACATCTACCGTTGTAATCGGGCGAGTTTCTACTTTCAGATGCAACAGAAATTTTGCGGATTGGTCAATCCGTTCGCGAGATATGGCAGTTTGGAAGTAAGAAACGCTTGAGAAACTCAAAATTTTCGCAGTTCTGATGCTCGAAACGATTAACTAGAACGGCCTAGGGGAAAAGTACGCATACCGTTGTAATCGGGCGAGTTTCTACTTTCAGATGCAAGAGAAATTTTGCGGATTGGTCAATCCGTTCGCGAGATATGGCGGTTTGGAAGTAAGAAACGCTTGAGAAACTCAAAATTTTCGCAGTTCTGATGCTCGAAACGAATAACTAGAACGGACTAGGGGAAAAGTACGCATACCGTTGTAATCGGGCGAGTTTCTACTTTCAGATGCAACAGAAATTTTGCGGATTGGTCAATCCGTTCGCGAGATATGGCAGTTTGGAGGTAAGAAACGCTTGAGAAACTCCAAATTTTCGCAGTTCTGATGCTCGAAACGATTAACTAGAACGGCCTAGGGGAAAAGTACGCATACCGTTGTAATCGGGCGAGATTCTACTTTCAGATGCAACAGAAATTTTGCGGATTGGTCAATCCGTTCGCGAGATATGGCGGTTTGGAAGTAAGAAACGCTTTAGAAACTCAAAATTTTCGCAGTTCTGATGCTCGAAACGAATAACTAGAACGGCCTAGGGAAAAACTACATCTACCGTTGTAATCGGGCGAGTTTCTACTTTCAGATGCAACAGAAATTTTGCGGATTGGTCAATCCGTTCGCGAGATATGGCAGTTTGGAGGTAAGAAACGCTTGAGAAACTCAAAATTTTCGCAGTTCTGATGCTCGACAAGCATAACTAGAACGGTCTAGGGGAAAAGTACGCATACCGTTGTAATCGGGCGAATTTCTACTTTCAGATGCAACAGAAATTTTGAGGATTGGTCAATCCGTTCGCGAGATATGGCAGTTTGTAGGTAAGAAACGCTTGAGAAACTCAACATTTTCGCAGTTCTGATGCTCGAAACGAATAACTAGAACGGCCTAGGGGAAAAGTACGCATACCGTTGTAATCGGGCGAGTTTCTACTTTCAGATGCAACAGAAATTTTGCGGATTGGTCAATCCGTTCGCGTGATATGGCAGTTTGGAGGTAAGAAACGCTTGAGAAACTCAAAATTTTCACAGTTCTGATGCTCGAAACGAATAACCAGAACGGCCTAGGGGAAAAGTACGCATACCGTTGTAATCGGGCGAGTTTCTACTTTCAGATGCAACAGAAATTTTGCGGATTGGTCAATCCGTTCGCGAGATACGGCAGTTTGGAGGTAAGAAACGCTTGAGAAACTCAAAATTTTCGCAGTTCTGATGCTCGACAAGCATAACTAGAACGTTCTAGGGGAAGAGTACGCATACCGTTGTAATCGGGCGACTTTCTACTTTCAGATGCAACAGAAATTTTGCGGATTGGTCAATCCGTTCGCGAGATACGGCAGTTTGGAGGTAAGAAACGGTTGAGAAACTCAAAATTTTCACAGTTCTGATGCTCGAAACGAATAACCAGAACGGCCTAGGGGAAAAGTACGCATACCGTTGTAATCGGGCGAGTTTCTACTTTCAGATGCAACAGAAATTTTGCGGATTGGTCATTCCGTTCACGAGATATGGCAGTTTGGAGGTAAGAAACGCTTGAGAAACTCAAAATTTTCGCAGTTCTGATGCTCGACAAGCATAACTAGAACGTTCTAGGGGAAAAGTACGCATACCGTTGTAATCGGGCGACTTTCTACTTTCAGATGCATCAGAAATTTTGCGGATTGGTCAATCCGTTCGCGAGATATGGCAGTTTGGAAGTAAGAAACGCTTGAGAATCTCAAAATTTTCGCAGTTCTGATGCTCGAAACGATTAACTAGAACGGCCTAGGGGAAAAGTACGCATACCGTTGTAATCGGGCGCGTTTCTACTTTCAGATGCAACAGAAATTTTGCGGATTGGTCAATCCGTTCGCGAGATATGGCGGTTTGGAAGTAAGAAACGCTTGAGAAACTCAAAATTTTCGCAGTTCTGATGCTCGAAACGAATAACTAGAACGGCCTAGGGGAAAAGTACGCATACCGTTGTAATCGGGCGAGTTTCTACTTTCAGATGCAACAGAAATTTTGCGGATTGGTCAATCCGTTCGCGAGATATGGCAGTTTGGAGGAAAGAAACGCTTGAGAAACTCAAAATTTTCGCAGTTCTGATGCTCGAAACGAATAACTAGAACGGACTAGGGGAAAAGTACGCATACCGTTGTAATCGGGCGAGTTTCTACTTTCAGATGCAACAGAAATTTTGCGGATTGGTCAATCCGTTCGCGTGATATGGCAGTTTGGAGGTAAGAAACGCTTGAGAAACTCAAAATTTTCGCAGTTCTGATGCTCGACAAGCATAACTAGAACGGTCTAGGGGAAAAGTACGCATACCGTTGTAATCGGGCGACTTTCTACTTTCAGATGCAACAGAAATTTTGAGGATTGTTCAATCCGTTCGCGAGATATGGCAGTTTGGAAGTAAGAAACGCTTGAGAAACTCAAATTTTTCGCAGTTCTGATGCTCGAAACGAATAACTAGAACGGTCTAGGGGAAAAGTACGCATACCGTTGTAATCGGGCGAGTTTCTACTTTCAGATGCAACAGAAATTTTGCGGATTGGTCAATCCGTTCGCGAGATATGGCAGTTTGGAGGTAAGAAACGCTTGAGAAACTCAACATTTTCGCAGTTCTGATGCTCGAAACGAATAACTAGAACGGCCTAGGGGAAAAGTACGCATACCGTTGTAATCGGGCGAGTTTCTACTTTCAGATGCAACAGAAATTTTGCGGATTGGTCAATCCGTTCGCGAGATATGGCAGTTTGGAGGTAAGAAACGGTTGAGAAACTCAAAATTTTCACAGTTCTGATGCTCGAAACGAATAACCAGTACGAACTAGGGGAAAAGTACGCATACCGTTGTAATCGGGCGATTTTCTACTTTCAGATGCAACAGAAATTTTGCGGATTGGTCAATCCGTTCGCGAGATATGGCAGTTTGTAGGTAAGAAACGCTTGAGAAACTCAACATTTTCGCAGTTCTGATGCTCGAAACGAATAACTTGAACGGCCTAGGGGAAAACTACACCTACCGTTGTAATCGGGCGAGTTTCTACTTTCAGATGCAACAGAAATTTTGCGAATTGGTCAATCCGTTCGCGAGATATGGCAGTTTGGAAGTAAGAAACGCTTGAGAAACTCAAAATTTTCGCAGTTCTGATGCTCGACAAGCATAACTAGAACGGTCTAGGGGAAAAGTACGCATAACGTTGTAATCGGGCCAATTTCTACTTTCAGATGCAACAGAAATTTTGCGGATTGGTCAATCCGTTCGCGAGATATGGCAGTTTGTAGGTAAGAAACGCTTGAGAAACTCAACTTTTTCGCAGTTCTGATGCTCGAAACGAATAAATAGAACGGCCTAGGGGAAAAGTACGCATACCGTTGTAATCGGGCGAGTTTCTACTTTCAGATGCAACAGAAATTTTACGGATTGGTCAATCCGTTCGCGAGATATGGCAGTTTGGAGGTAAGAAACGCTTGAGAAACACAAAATTTTCGCAGTTCTGATGCTCGACAAGCATAACTAGAACGTTCTAGGGGAAGAGTACGCATACCGTTGTAATCGGGCGACTTTCTACTTTCAGATGCAACAGAAATTTTGCGGATTGGTCAATCCGTTCGCGAGATACGGCAGTTTGGAGGTAAGAAACGGTTGAGAAACTCAAAATTTTCACAGTTCTGATGCTCGAAACGAATAACCAGAACGGCCTAGGGGAAAAGTACGCATACCGTTGTAATCGGGCGAGTTTCTACTTTCAGATGCAACAGAAATTTTGCGGATTGGTCATTCCGTTCACGAGATATGGCAGTTTGGAGGTAAGAAACGCTTGAGAAACTCAAAATTTTCGCAGTTCTGATGCTCGACAAGCATAACTAGAACGTTCTAGGGGAAAAGTACGCATACCGTTGTAATCGGGCGAGTTTCTACTTTCAGATGCAACAGAAATTTTACGGATTGGTCAATCCGTTCGCGAGATATGGCAGTTTGGAGGTAAGAAACGCTTGAGAAACTCAAAATTTTCGCAGTTCTGATGCTCGACAAGCATAACCAGAACGTTCTAGGGGAAAAGTACGCATACCGTTGTAATCGGGCGAGTTTCTACCTTCAGATGCAACAGAAATTTTGCGGATTGGTCAATCCGTTCGCGAGGTATGGCAGTTTGGAGGTAAGAAACGCTTGAGAAACTCAAAATTTTCGCAGTTCTGGTGCTCGACAAGCATAACTAGAGCGGTCTAGGGGAAAAGTACGCGTACCGTTGTAATCGGGCGAATTTCTACTTTCAGATGCAACAGAAATTTTGCGGATTGGTCAATCCGTTCGCGAGATATGGCAGTTTGGAGGTAAGAAACGCTTGAGAAACTCAAAATTTTCGCAGTTCTGATGCTCGACAAGCATAACTAGAACGGTCTAGGGGAAAAGTACGCATACCGTTGTAATCGGGCGACTTTCTACTTTCAGATGCAACAGAAATTTTGAGGATTGGTCAATCCGTTCGCGAGATATGGCAGTTTGGAAGTAAGAAACGCTTGAGAAACTCAAATTTTTCGCAGTTCTGATGCTCGAAACGAATAACTAGAACGGTCTAGGGGAAAAGTACGCATACCGTTGTAATCGGGCGAGTTTCTACTTTCAGATGCAACAGAAATTTTGCGGATTGGTCAATCCGTTCGCGAGATATGGCAGTTTGGAGGTAAGAAACGCTTGAGGAACTCAACATTTTCGCAGTTCTGATGCTCGAAACGAATAACTAGAACGGCCTAGGGGAAAAATAGGCATACCGTTGTAATCGGGCGAGTTTGTACTTTCAGATGCAACAGAAATTTTGCGGACTGGTCAATCCGTTCGCGAGATATGGCAGTTTGGAGGTAAGAAACGCTTGAGAAACTCAAAATTTTCGCAGTTCTGATGCTCGAAACGAATAACTAGAACGGACTAGGGGAAAAGTACGCATACCGTTGTAATCGGGCGAGTTTCTACTTTCAGATGCAACAGAAATTTTGCGGATTGGTCAATCCGTTCGCGAGATATGGCAGTTTGGAGGTAAGAAACGGTTGAGAAACTCAAAATTTTCACAGTTCTGATGCTCGAAACGAATAACCAGTACGAACTAGGGGAAAAGTACGCATACCGTTGTAATCGGGCGAGTTTCTACTTTCAGATGCAACAGAAATTTTGCGGATTGGTCAATCCGTTCGCGAGATATGGCAGTTTGTAGGTAAGAAACGCTTGAGAAACTCAACATTTTCGCAGTTCTGATGCTCGAAACGAATAACTAGAACGGCCTAGGGGAAAACTACACCTACCGTTGTAATCGGGCGAGTTTCTACTTTCAGATGCAACAGAAATTTTGAGAATTGGTCAATCCGTTCGCGAGATATGGCAGTTTGGAAGTAAGAAACGCTTGAGAAACTCAAAATTTTCGCAGTTCTGATGCTCGACAAGCATAACTAGAACGGTCTAGGGGAAAAGTACGCATAACGTTGTAATCGGGCCAATTTCTACTTTCAGATGCAACAGAAATTTTGCGGATTGGTCAATCCGTTCGCGAGATATGGCAGTTTGTAGGTAAGAAACGCTTGAGAAACTCAACTTTTTCGCAGTTCTGATGCTCGAAACGAATAACTAGAACGGCCTAGGGGAAAAGTACGCATACCGTTGTAATCGGGCGAGTTTCTACTTTCAGATGCAACAGAAATTTTACGGATTGGTCAATCCGTTCGCGAGATATGGCAGTTTGGAGGTAAGAAACGCTTGAGAAACTCAAAATTTTCGCAGTTCTGATGCTCGACAAGCATAACTAGAACGTTCTAGGGGAAAAGTACGCATACCGTTGTAATCGGGCGAGTTTCTACTTTCAGATGCAACAGAAATTTTACGGATTGGTCAATCCGTTCGCGAGATATGGCAGTTTGGAGGTAAGAAACGCTTGAGAAACTCAAAATTTTCGCAGTTCTGATGCTCGACAAGCATAACCAGAACGTTCTAGGGGAAAAGTACGCATACCGTTGTAATCGGGCGAGTTTCTACCTTCAGATGCAACAGAAATTTTGCGGATTGGTCAATCCGTTCGCGAGGTATGGCAGTTTGGAGGTAAGAAACGCTTGAGAAACTCAAAATTTTCGCAGTTCTGGTGCTCGACAAGCATAACTAGAGCGGTCTAGGGGAAAAGTACGCGTACCGTTGTAATCGGGCGAATTTCTACTTTCAGATGCAACAGAAATTTTGCGGATTGGTCAATCCGTTCGCGAGATATGGCAGTTTGGAGGTAAGAAACGCTTGAGAAACTCAAAATTTTCGCAGTTCTGATGCTCGAAACGAATAACTAGAACGGACTAGGGGAAAAGTACGCATACCGTTGTAATCGGGCGAGTTTGTACTTTCAGATGCAACAGAAATTTTGCGGACTGGTCAATCCGTTCGCGAGATATGGCAGTTTGGAGGTAAGAAACGCTTGAGAAACTCAAAATTTTCGCAGTTCTGATGCTCGAAACGAATAACTAGAACGGACTAGGGGAAAAGTACGCATACCGTTGTAATCGGGCGAGTTTCTACTTTCAGATGCAACAGAAATTTTGCGGATTGGTCAATCCGTTCGCGAGATATGGCAGTTTGGAGGTAAGAAACGGTTGAGAAACTCAAAATTTTCACAGTTCTGATGCTCGAAACGAATAACCAGTACGAACTAGGGGAAAAGTACGCATACCGTTGTAATCGGGCGAGTTTCTACTTTCAGATGCAACAGATATTTTGCGGATTGGTCAATCCGTTCGCGAGATATGGCAGTTTGTAGGTAAGAAACGCTTGAGAAACTCAACATTTTCGCAGTTCTGATGCTCGAAACGAATAACTAGAACGGCCTAGGGGAAAACTACACCTACCGTTGTAATCGGGCGAGTTTCTACTTTCAGATGCAACAGAAATTTTGCGAATTGGTCAATCCGTTCGCGAGATATGGCAGTTTGGAAGTAAGAAACGCTTGAGAAACTCAAAATTTTCGCAGTTCTGATGCTCGACAAGCATAACTAGAACGGTCTAGGGGAAAAGTACGCATAACGTTGTAATCGGGCCAATTTCTACTTTCAGATGCAACAGAAATTTTGCGGATTGGTCAATCCGTTCGCGAGATATGGCAGTTTGTAGGTAAGAAACGCTTGAGAAACTCAACTTTTTCGCAGTTCTGATGCTCGAAACGAATAACTAGAACGGCCTAGGGGAAAAGTACGCATACCGTTGTAATCGGGCGAGTTTCTACTTTCAGATGCAACAGAAATTTTACGGATTGGTCAATCCGTTCGCGAGATATGGCAGTTTGGAGGTAAGAAACGCTTGAGAAACTCAAAATTTTCGCAGTTCTGATGCTCGACAAGCATAACTAGAACGTTCTAGGGGAAGAGTACGCATACCGTTGTAATCGGGCGACTTTCTACTTTCAGATGCAACAGAAATTTTGCGGATTGGTCAATCCGTTCGCGAGATACGGCAGTTTGGAGGTAAGAAACGGTTGAGAAACTCAAAATTTTCACAGTTCTGATGCTCGAAACGAATAACCAGAACGGCCTAGGGGAAAAGTACGCATACCGTTGTAATCGGGCGAGTTTCTACTTTCAGATGCAACAGAAATTTTGCGGATTGGTCATTCCGTTCACGAGATATGGCAGTTTGGAGGTAAGAAACGCTTGAGAAACTCAAAATTTTCGCAGTTCTGATGCTCGACAAGCATAACTAGAACGTTCCAGGGGAAAAGTACGCATACCGTTGTAATCGGGCGACTTTCTACTTTCAGATGCATCAGAAATTTTGCGGATTGGTCAATCCGTTCGCGAGATATGGCAGTTTGGAAGTAAGAAACGCTTGAGAATCTCAAAATTTTCGCAGTTCTGATGCTCGAAACGATTAACTAGAACGGCCTAGGGGAAAAGTACGCATACCGTTGTAATCGGGCGCGTTTCTACTTTCAGATGCAACAGAAATTTTGCGGATTGGTCAATCCGTTCGCGAGATATGGCGGTTTGGAAGTAAGAAACGCTTGAGAAACTCAAAATTTTCGCAGTTCTGATGCTCGAAACGAATAACTAGAACGGCCTAGGGGAAAAGTACGCATACCGTTGTAATCGGGCGAGTTTCTACTTTCAGATGCAACAGAAATTTTGCGGATTGGTCAATCCGTTCGCGAGATATGGCAGTTTGGAGGAAAGAAACGCTTGAGAAACTCAAAATTTTCGCAGTTCTGATGCTCGAAACGAATAACTAGAACGGACTAGGGGAAAAGTACGCATACCGTTGTAATCGGGCGAGTTTCTACTTTCAGATGCAACAGAAATTTTGCGGATTGGTCAATCCGTTCGCGAGATATGGCAGTTTGGAGGTAAGAAACGGTTGAGAAACTCAAAATTTTCACAGTTCTGATGCTCGAAACGAATAACCAGTACGAACTAGGGGAAAAGTACGCATACCGTTGTAATCGGGCGAGTTTCTACTTTCAGATGCAACAGAAATTTTGCGGATTGGTCAATCCGTTCGCGAGATATGGCAGTTTGTAGGTAAGAAACGCTTGAGAAACTCAACATTTTCGCAGTTCTGATGCTCGAAACGAATAACTAGAACGGCCTAGGGGAAAAGTACGCATACCGTTGTAATCGGGCGAGTTTCTACTTTCAGATGCAACAGAAATTTTGCGAATTGGTCAATCCGTTCGCGAGATATGGCAGTTTGGAAGTAAGAAACGCTTGAGAAACTCAAAATTTTCGCAGTTCTGATGCTCGACAAGCATAACTAGAACGGTCTAGGGGAAAAGTACGCATAACGTTGTAATCGGGCCAATTTCTACTTTCAGATGCAACAGAAATTTTGCGGATTGGTCAATCCGTTCGCGAGATATGGCAGTTTGTAGGTAAGAAACGCTTGAGAAACTCAACTTTTTCGCAGTTCTGATGCTCGAAACGAATAACTAGAACGGCCTAGGGGAAAAGTACGCATACCGTTGTAATCGGGCGAGTTTCTACTTTCAGATGCAACAGAAATTTTACGGATTGGTCAATCCGTTCGCGAGATATGGCAGTTTGGAGGTAAGAAACGCTTGAGAAACTCAAAATTTTCGCAGTTCTGATGCTCGACAAGCATAACTAGAACGTTCTAGGGGAAGAGTACGCATACCGTTATAATCGGGCGACTTTCTACTTTCAGATGCAACAGAAATTTTGCGGATTGGTCAATCCGTTCGCGAGATACGGCAGTTTGGAGGTAAGAAACGGTTGAGAAACTCAAAATTTTCACAGTTCTGATGCTCGAAACGAATAACCAGAACGGCCTAGGGGAAAAGTACGCATACCGTTGTAATCGGGCGAGTTTCTACTTTCAGATGCAACAGAAATTTTGCGGATTGGTCATTCCGTTCACGAGATATGGCAGTTTGGAGGTAAGAAACGCTTGAGAAACTCAAAATTTTCGCAGTTCTGATGCTCGACAAGCATAACTAGAACGTTCTAGGGGAAAAGTACGCATACCGTTGTAATCGGGCGACTTTCTACTTTCAGATGCATCAGAAATTTTGCGGATTGGTCAATCCGTTCGCGAGATATGGCAGTTTGGAAGTAAGAAACGCTTGAGAATCTCAAAATTTTCGCAGTTCTGATGCTCGAAACGATTAACTAGAACGGCCTAGGGGAAAAGTACGCATACCGTTGTAATCGGGCGCGTTTCTACTTTCAGATACAACAGAAATTTTGCGGATTGGTCAATCCGTTCGCGAGATATGGCGGTTTGGAAGTAAGAAACGCTTGAGAAACTCAAAATTTTCGCAGTTCTGATGCTCGAAACGAATAACTAGAACGGCCTAGGGGAAAAGTACGCATACCGTTGTAATCGGGCGAGTTTCTACTTTCAGATGCAACAGAAATTTTGCGGATTGGTCAATCCGTTCGCGAGATATGGCAGTTTGGAGGAAAGAAACGCTTGAGAAACTCAAAATTTTCGCAGTTCTGATGCTCGAAACGAATAACTAGAACGGACTAGGGGAAAAGTACGCATACCGTTGTAATCGGGCGAGTTTCTACTTTCAGATGCAACAGAAATTTTGCGGATTGGTCAATCCGTTCGCGTGATATGGCAGTTTGGAGGTAAGAAACGCTTGAGAAACTCAAAATTTTCGCAGTTCTGATGCTCGACAAGCATAACTAGAACGGTCTAGGGGAAAAGTACGCATACCGTTGTAATCGGGCGAGTTTGTACTTTCAGATGCAACAGAAATTTTGCGGACTGGTCAATCCGTTCGCGAGATATGGCAGTTTGGAAGTAAGAAACGCTTGAGAAACTCAAAATTTTCGCAGTTCTGATGCTCGACAAGCATAACTAGAACGGTCTAGGGGAAAAGTACGCATAACGTTGTAATCGGGCCAATTTCTACTTTCAGATGCAACAGAAATTTTGAGGATTGGTCAATCCGTTCGCGAGATATGGCAGTTTGTAGGTAAGAAACGCTTGAGAAACTCAACATTTTCGCAGTTCTGATGCTCGAAACGAATAACTAGAACGGCCTAGGGGAAAAGTACGCATACCGTTGTAATCGGGCGAGTTTCTACTTTCAGATGCAACAGAAATTTTACGGATTGGTCAATCCGTTCGCGAGATATGGCAGTTTGGAGGTAAGAAACGCTTGAGAAACTCAAAATTTTCGCAGTTCTGATGCTCGACAAGCATAACCAGAACGTTCTAGGGGAAAAGTACGCATACCGTTGTAATCGGGCGAGTTTCTACCTTCAGATGCAACAGAAATTTTGCGGATTGGTCAATCCGTTCGCGAGGTATGGCAGTTTGGAGGTAAGAAACGCTTGAGAAACTCAAAATTTTCGCAGTTCTGGTGCTCGACAAGCATAACTAGAGCAGTCTAGGGGAAAAGTACGCATACCGTTGTAATCGGGCGAGTTTCTACTTTCAGATGCAACAGAAATTTTGCGGATTGGTCATTCCGTTCACGAGATATGGCAGTTTGGAGGTAAGAAACGCTTGAGAAACTCAAAATTTTCGCAGTTCTGATGCTCGACAAGCATAACTAGAACGTTCCAGGGGAAAAGTACGCATACCGTTGTAATCGGGCGACTTTCTACTTTCAGATGCATCAGAAATTTTGCGGATTGGTCAATCCGTTCGCGAGATATGGCAGTTTGGAAGTAAGAAACGCTTGAGAATCTCAAAATTTTCGCAGTTCTGATGCTCGAAACGATTAACTAGAACGGCCTAGGGGAAAAGTACGCATACCGTTGTAATCGGGCGCGTTTCTACTTTCAGATGCAACAGAAATTTTGCGGATTGGTCAATCCGTTCGCGAGATATGGCGGTTTGGAAGTAAGAAACGCTTGAGAAACTCAAAATTTTCGCAGTTCTGATGCTCGAAACGAATAACTAGAACGGCCTAGGGGAAAAGTACGCATACCGTTGTAATCGGGCGAGTTTCTACTTTCAGATGCAACAGAAATTTTGCGGATTGGTCAATCCGTTCGCGAGATATGGCAGTTTGGAGGAAAGAAACGCTTGAGAAACTCAAAATTTTCGCAGTTCTGATGCTCGAAACGAATAACTAGAACGGACTAGGGGAAAAGTACGCATACCGTTGTAATCGGGCGAGTTTCTACTTTCAGATGCAACAGAAATTTTGCGGATTGGTCAATCCGTTCGCGAGATATGGCAGTTTGGAGGTAAGAAACGGTTGAGAAACTCAAAATTTTCACAGTTCTGATGCTCGAAACGAATAACCAGTACGAACTAGGGGAAAAGTACGCATACCGTTGTAATCGGGCGAGTTTCTACTTTCAGATGCAACAGAAATTTTGCGGATTGGTCAATCCGTTCGCGAGATATGGCAGTTTGTAGGTAAGAAACGCTTGAGAAACTCAACATTTTCGCAGTTCTGATGCTCGAAACGAATAACTAGAACGGCCTAGGGGAAAAGTACGCATACCGTTGTAATCGGGCGAGTTTCTACTTTCAGATGCAACAGAAATTTTGCGAATTGGTCAATCCGTTCGCGAGATATGGCAGTTTGGAAGTAAGAAACGCTTGAGAAACTCAAAATTTTCGCAGTTCTGATGCTCGACAAGCATAACTAGAACGGTCTAGGGGAAAAGTACGCATAACGTTGTAATCGGGCCAATTTCTACTTTCAGATGCAACAGAAATTTTGCGGATTGGTCAATCCGTTCGCGAGATATGGCAGTTTGTAGGTAAGAAACGCTTGAGAAACTCAACTTTTTCGCAGTTCTGATGCTCGAAACGAATAACTAGAACGGCCTAGGGGAAAAGTACGCATACCGTTGTAATCGGGCGAGTTTCTACTTTCAGATGCAACAGAAATTTTACGGATTGGTCAATCCGTTCGCGAGATATGGCAGTTTGGAGGTAAGAAACGCTTGAGAAACTCAAAATTTTCGCAGTTCTGATGCTCGACAAGCATAACTAGAACGTTCTAGGGGAAGAGTACGCATACCGTTATAATCGGGCGACTTTCTACTTTCAGATGCAACAGAAATTTTGCGGATTGGTCAATCCGTTCGCGAGATACGGCAGTTTGGAGGTAAGAAACGGTTGAGAAACTCAAAATTTTCACAGTTCTGATGCTCGAAACGAATAACCAGAACGGCCTAGGGGAAAAGTACGCATACCGTTGTAATCGGGCGAGTTTCTACTTTCAGATGCAACAGAAATTTTGCGGATTGGTCATTCCGTTCACGAGATATGGCAGTTTGGAGGTAAGAAACGCTTGAGAAACTCAAAATTTTCGCAGTTCTGATGCTCGACAAGCATAACTAGAACGTTCTAGGGGAAAAGTACGCATACCGTTGTAATCGGGCGACTTTCTACTTTCAGATGCATCAGAAATTTTGCGGATTGGTCAATCCGTTCGCGAGATATGGCAGTTTGGAAGTAAGAAACGCTTGAGAATCTCAAAATTTTCGCAGTTCTGATGCTCGAAACGATTAACTAGAACGGCCTAGGGGAAAAGTACGCATACCGTTGTAATCGGGCGCGTTTCTACTTTCAGATACAACAGAAATTTTGCGGATTGGTCAATCCGTTCGCGAGATATGGCGGTTTGGAAGTAAGAAACGCTTGAGAAACTCAAAATTTTCGCAGTTCTGATGCTCGAAACGAATAACTAGAACGGCCTAGGGGAAAAGTACGCATACCGTTGTAATCGGGCGAGTTTCTACTTTCAGATGCAACAGAAATTTTGCGGATTGGTCAATCCGTTCGCGAGATATGGCAGTTTGGAGGAAAGAAACGCTTGAGAAACTCAAAATTTTCGCAGTTCTGATGCTCGAAACGAATAACTAGAACGGACTAGGGGAAAAGTACGCATACCGTTGTAATCGGGCGAGTTTCTACTTTCAGATGCAACAGAAATTTTGCGGATTGGTCAATCCGTTCGCGTGATATGGCAGTTTGGAGGTAAGAAACGCTTGAGAAACTCAAAATTTTCGCAGTTCTGATGCTCGACAAGCATAACTAGAACGGTCTAGGGGAAAAGTACGCATACCGTTGTAATCGGGCGAGTTTGTACTTTCAGATGCAACAGAAATTTTGCGGACTGGTCAATCCGTTCGCGAGATATGGCAGTTTGGAAGTAAGAAACGCTTGAGAAACTCAAAATTTTCGCAGTTCTGATGCTCGACAAGCATAACTAGAACGGTCTAGGGGAAAAGTACGCATAACGTTGTAATCGGGCCAATTTCTACTTTCAGATGCAACAGAAATTTTGAGGATTGGTCAATCCGTTCGCGAGATATGGCAGTTTGTAGGTAAGAAACGCTTGAGAAACTCAACATTTTCGCAGTTCTGATGCTCGAAACGAATAACTAGAACGGCCTAGGGGAAAAGTACGCATACCGTTGTAATCGGGCGAGTTTCTACTTTCAGATGCAACAGAAATTTTACGGATTGGTCAATCCGTTCGCGAGATATGGCAGTTTGGAGGTAAGAAACGCTTGAGAAACTCAAAATTTTCGCAGTTCTGATGCTCGACAAGCATAACCAGAACGTTCTAGGGGAAAAGTACGCATACCGTTGTAATCGGGCGAGTTTCTACCTTCAGATGCAACAGAAATTTTGCGGATTGGTCAATCCGTTCGCGAGGTATGGCAGTTTGGAGGTAAGAAACGCTTGAGAAACTCAAAATTTTCGCAGTTCTGGTGCTCGACAAGCATAACTAGAGCAGTCTAGGGGAAAAGTACGCATACCGTTGTAATCGGGCGAATTTCTACTTTCAGATGCAACAGAAATTTTGCGGATTGGTCAATCCGTTCGCGAGATATGGCAGTTTGGAGGTAAGAAACGGTTGAGAAACTCAAAATTTTCACAGTTCTGATGCTCGAAACGAATAACCAGTACGAACTAGGGGAAAAGTACGCATACCGTTGTAATCGGGCGAGTTTCTACTTTCAGATGCAACAGAAATTTTGCGGATTGGTCAATCCGTTCGCGAGATATGGCAGTTTGTAGGTAAGAAACGCTTGAGAAACTCAACATTTTCGCAGTTCTGATGCTCGAAACGAATAACTAGAACGGCCTAGGGGAAAACTACACCTACCGTTGTAATCGGGCGAGTTTCTACTTTCAGATGCAACAGAAATTTTGCGAATTGGTCAATCCGTTCGCGAGATATGGCAGTTTGGAAGTAAGAAACGCTTGAGAAACTCAAAATTTTCGCAGTTCTGATGCTCGAAACGATTAACTAGAACGGCCTAGGGGAAAAGTACGCATACCGTTGTAATCGGGCGCGTTTCTACTTTCAGATGCAACAGAAATTTTGCGGATTGGTCAATCCGTTCGCGAGATACGGCAGTTTGGAGGTAAGAAACGGTTGAGAAACTCAAAATTTTCACAGTTCTGATGCTCGAAACGAATAACCAGAACGGCCTAGGGGAAAAGTACGCATACCGTTGTAATCGGGCGAGTTTCTACTTTCAGATGCAATAGAAATTTTGCGGATTGGTCATTCCGTTCACGAGATATGGCAGTTTGGAGGTAAGAAACGCTTGAGAAACTCAAAATTTTCGCAGTTCTGATGCTCGACAAGCATAACTAGAACGTTCTAGGGGAAAAGTACGCATACCGTTGTAATCGGGCGACTTTCTACTTTCAGATGCATCAGAAATTTTGCGGATTGGTCAATCCGTTCGCGAGATATGGCAGTTTGGAAGTAAGAAACGCTTGAGAATCTCAAAATTTTCGCAGTTCTGATGCTCGAAACGATTAACTAGAACGGCCTAGGGGAAAAGTACGCATACCGTTGTAATCGGGCGCGTTTCTACTTTCAGATGCAACAGAAATTTTGCGGATTGGTCAATCCGTTCGCGAGATATGGCGGTTTGGAAGTAAGAAACGCTTGAGAAACTCAAAATTTCCGCAGTTCTGATGCTCGAAACGAATAACTAGAACGGCCTAGGGGAAAAGTACGCATACCGTTGTAATCGGGCGAGTTTCTACTTTCAGATGCAACAGAAATTTTGCGGATTGGTCAATCCGTTCGCGAGATATGGCAGTTTGGAGGAAAGAAACGCTTGAGAAACTCAAAATTTTCGCAGTTCTGATGCTCGAAACGAATAACTAGAACGGACTAGGGGAAAAGTACGCATACCGTTGTAATCGGGCGAGTTTCTACTTTCAGATGCAACAGAAATTTTGGGGATTGGTCAATCCGTTCGCGTGATATGGCAGTTTGGAGGTAAGAAACGCTTGAGAAACTCAAAATTTTCGCAGTTCTGATGCTCGACAAGCATAACTAGAACGGTCTAGGGGAAAAGTACGCATACCGTTGTAATCGGGCGACTTTCTACTTTCAGATGCAACAGAAATTTTGAGGATTGGTCAATCCGTTCGCGAGATATGGCAGTTTGGAGGTAAGAAACGCTTGAGAAACTCAAAATTTTCGCAGTTCTGATGCTCGAAACGAATAACTAGAACGGACTAGGGGAAAAGTACGCATACCGTTGTAATCGGGCGAGTTTCTACTTTCAGATGCAACAGAAATTTTGCGGATTGGTCAATCCGTTCGCGAGATATGGCAGTTTGGAGGTAAGAAACGGTTGAGAAACTCAAAATTTTCACAGTTCTGATGCTCGAAACGAATAACCAGTACGAACTAGGGGAAAAGTACGCATACCGTTGTAATCGGGCGAGTTTCTACTTTCAGATGCAACAGAAATTTTGCGGATTGGTCAATCCGTTCGCGAGATATGGCAGTTTGTAGGTAAGAAACGCTTGAGAAACTCAACATTTTCGCAGTTCTGATGCTCGAAACGAATAACTAGAACGGCCTAGGGGAAAACTACACCTACCGTTGTAATCGGGCGAGTTTCTACTTTCAGATGCAACAGAAATTTTGCGAATTGGTCAATCCGTTGGCGAGATATGGCAGTTTGGAAGTAAGAAACGCTTGAGAAACTCAAAATTTTCGCAGTTCTGATGCTCGACAAGCATAACTAGAACGGTCTAGGGGAAAAGTACGCATAACGTTGTAATCGGGCCAATTTCTACTTTCAGATGCAACAGAAATTTTGCGGATTGGTCAATCCGTTCGCGAGATATGGCAGTTTGTAGGTAAGAAACGCTTGAGAAACTCAACTTTTTCGCAGTTCTGATGCTCGAAACGAATAACTAGAACGGCCTAGGGGAAAAGTACGCATACCGTTGTAATCGGGCGAGTTTCTACTTTCAGATGCAACAGAAATTTTACGGATTGGTCAATCCGTTCGCGAGATATGGCAGTTTGGAGGTAAGAAACGCTTGAGAAACTCAAAATTTTCGCAGTTCTGATGCTCGACAAGCATAACTAGAACGTTCTAGGGGAAGAGTACGCATACCGTTGTAATCGGGCGACTTTCTACTTTCAGATGCAACAGAAATTTTGCGGATTGGTCAATCCGTTCGCGAGATACGGCAGTTTGGAGGTAAGAAACGGTTGAGAAACTCAAAATTTTCACAGTTCTGATGCTCGAAACGAATAACCAGAACGGCCTAGGGGAAAAGTACGCATACCGTTGTAATCGGGCGAGTTTCTACTTTCAGATGCAACAGAAATTTTGCGGATTGGTCATTCCGTTCACGAGATATGGCAGTTTGGAGGTAAGAAACGCTTGAGAAACTCAAAATTTTCGCAGTTCTGATGCTCGACAAGCATAACTAGAACGTTCTAGGGGAAAAGTACGCATACCGTTGTAATCGGGCGACTTTCTACTTTCAGATGCATCAGAAATTTTGAGGATTGGTCAATCCGTTCGCGAGATATGGCAGTTTGGAAGTAAGAAACGCTTGAGAATCTCAAAATTTTCGCAGTTCTGATGCTCGAAACGATTAACTAGAACGGCCTAGGGGAAAAGTACGCATACCGTTGTAATCGGGCGCGTTTCTACTTTCAGATGCAACAGAAATTGTGCGGATTGGTCAATCCGTTCGCGAGATATGGCGGTTTGGAAGTAAGAAACGCTTGAGAAACTCAAAATTTTCGCAGTTCTGATGCTCGAAACGAATAACTAGAACGGCCTAGGGGAAAAGTACGCATACCGTTGTAATCGGGCGAGTTTCTACTTTCAGATGCAACAGAAATTTTGCGGATTGGTCAATCCGTTCGCGAGATATGGCAGTTTGGAGGAAAGAAACGCTTGAGAAACTCAAAATTTTCGCAGTTCTGATGCTCGAAACGAATAACTAGAACGGACTAGGGGAAAAGTACGCATACCGTTGTAATCGGGCCAGTTTCTACTTTCAGATGCAACAGAAATTTTGCGGATTGGTCAATCCGTTCGCGTGATATGGCAGTTTGGAGGTAAGAAACGCTTGAGAAACTCAAAATTTTCGCAGTTCTGATGCTCGACAAGCATAACTAGAACGGTCTAGGGGAAAAGTACGCATACCGTTGTAATCGGGCGACTTTCTACTTTCAGATGCAACAGAAATTTTGAGGATTGGTCAATCCGTTCGCGAGATATGGCAGTTTGGAAGTAAGAAACGCTTGAGAAACTCAAATTTTTCGCAGTTCTGATGCTCGAAACGAATAACTAGAACGGTCTAGGGGAAAAGTACGCATACCGTTGTAATCGGGCGAGTTTCTACTTTCAGATGCAACAGAAATTTTGCGGATTGGTCAATCCGTTCGCGAGATATGGCAGTTTGGAGGTAAGAAACGCTTGAGAAACTCAACATTTTCGCAGTTCTGATGCTCGAAACGAATAACTAGAACGGACTAGGGGAAAAGTACGCATACCGTTGTAATCGGGCGAGTTTCTACTTTCAGATGCAACAGAAATTTTGCGGATTGGTCAATCCGTTCGCGAGATATGGCAGTTTGGAGGTAAGAAACGCTTGAGAAACTCAAAATTTTCGCAGTTCTGATGCTCGAAACGAATATCTAGAACGGCCTAGGGGAAAAGTACGCATACCGTTGTAATCGGGTGAGTATCTACTTTCAGATGCAACAGAAATTTTGCGGATTGGTCAATCCGTTCGCGAGATATGGCAGTTTGTAGGTAAGAAACGCTTGAGAAACTCAACATTTTCGCAGTTCTGATGCTCGAAACGAATAACCAGAACGGCCGAAGGGAAAAGTACGCATACCGTTGTAATCGGGCGAGTTTCTACTTTCAGATGCATCAGAAATTTTGCGGATTGGTCGATCCGTTCGCGAGATATGGCAGTTTGGAAGTAAGAAACGCTTGAAAAACTCAAAATTTTCGCAGTTCTGATGCTCGAAACGATTAACTAGAACGGCCTAGGGGAAAAGTACGCATACCGTTGTAATCGGGCGAGTTTCTACTTTCAGATGCAACAGAAATTTTGCGGATTGGTCAATCCGTTCGCGAGATATGGCGGTTTGGAAGTAAGAAACGCTTGAGAAACTCAAAATTTTCGCAGTTCTGATGCTCGAAACGAATAAATAGAACGGCCTAGGGGAAAAGTACGCATACCGTTGTAATCGGGCGAGTTTCTACTTTCAGATGCAACAGAAATTTTGCGGATTGGTCAATCCGTTCGCGAGATATGGCAGTTTGGAGGTAAGAAACGCTTGAGAAACTCAAAATTTTCGCAGTTCTGATGCTCGACAAGCATAACTAGAACGTTCCAGGGGAAAAGTACGCATACCGTTGTAATCGGGCGACTTTCTACTTTCAGATGCATCAGAAATTTTGCGGATTGGTCAATCCGTTCGCGAGATATGGCAGTTTGGAAGTAAGAAACGCTTGAGAATCTCAAAATTTTCGCAGTTCTGATGCTCGAAACGATTAACTAGAACGGCCTAGGGGAAAAGTACGCATACCGTTGTAATCGGGCGCGTTTCTACTTTCAGATGCAACAGAAATTTTGCGGATTGGTCAATCCGTTCGCGAGATATGGCGGTTTGGAAGTAAGAAACGCTTGAGAAACTCAAAATTTTCGCAGTTCTGATGCTCGAAACGAATAACTAGAACGGCCTAGGGGAAAAGTACGCATACCGTTGTAATCGGGCGAGTTTCTACTTTCAGATGCAACAGAAATTTTGCGGATTGGTCAATCCGTTCGCGAGATATGGCAGTTTGGAGGAAAGAAACGCTTGAGAAACTCAAAATTTTCGCAGTTCTGATGCTCGAAACGAATAACTAGAACGGACTAGGGGAAAAGTACGCATACCGTTGTAATCGGGCGAGTTTCTACTTTCAGATGCAACAGAAATTTTGCGGATTGGTCAATCCGTTCGCGTGATATGGCAGTTTGGAGGTAAGAAACGCTTGAGAAACTCAAAATTTTCGCAGTTCTGATACTCGACAAGCATAACTAGAACGGTCTAGGGGAAAAGTACGCATACCGTTGTAATCGGGCGACTTTCTACTTTCAGATGCAACAGAAATTTTGAGGATTGGTCAATCCGTTCGCGAGATATGGCAGTTTGGAAGTAAGAAACGCTTGAGAAACTCAAATTTTTCGCAGTTCTGATGCTCGAAACGAATAACTAGAACGGTCTAGGGGAAAAGTACGCATACCGTTGTAATCGGGCGAGTTTCTACTTTCAGATGCAACAGAAATTTTGCGGATTGGTCAATCCGTTCGCGAGATATGGCAGTTTGGAGGTAAGAAACGCTTGAGAAACTCAACATTTTCGCAGTTCTGATGCTCGAAACGAATAACTAGAACGGCCTAGGGGAAAAATAGGCATACCGTTGTAATCGGGCGAGTTTGTACTTTCAGATGCAACAGAAATTTTGCGGACTGGTCAATCCGTTCGCGAGATATGGCAGTTTGGAGGTAAGAAACGCTTGAGAAACTCAAAATTTTCGCAGTTCTGATGCTCGAAACGAATAACTAGAACGGACTAGGGGAAAAGTACGCATACCGTTGTAATCGGGCGAGTTTCTACTTTCAGATGCAACAGAAATTTTGCGGATTGGTCAATCCGTTCGCGAGATATGGCAGTTTGGAGGTAAGAAACGCTTGAGAAACTCAAAATTTTCGCAGTTCTGATGCTCGAAACGAATATCTAGAACGGCCTAGGGGAGAAGTACGCATACCGTTGTAATCGGGTGAGTATCTACTTTCAGATGCAACAGAAATTTTGCGGATTGGTCAATCCGTTCGCGAGATATGGCAGTTTGTAGGTAAGAAACGCTTGAGAAACTCAACATTTTCGCAGTTCTGATGCTCGAAACGAATAACCAGAACGGCCGAAGGGAAAAGTACGCATACCGTTGTAATCGGGCGAGTTTCTACTTTCAGATGCATCAGAAATTTTGCGGATTGGTCGATCCGTTCGCGAGATATGGCAGTTTGGAAGTAAGAAACGCTTGAGAAACTCAAAATTTTCGCAGTTCTGATGCTCGAAACGATTAACTAGAACGGCCTAGGGGAAAAGTACGCATACCGTTGTAATCGGGCGAGTTCCTACTTTCAGATGCAACAGAAATTTTGCGGATTGGTCAATCCGTTCGCGAGATATGGCGGTTTGGAAGTAAGAAACGCTTGAGAAACTCAAAATTTTCGCAGTTCTGATGCTCGAAACGAATAAATAGAACGGCCTAGGGGAAAAGTACGCATACCGTTGTAATCGGGCGAGTTTCTACTTTCAGATGCAACAGAAATTTTGCGGATTGGTCAATCCGTTCGCGAGATATGGCAGTTTGGAGGTAAGAAACGCTTGAGAAACTCAAAATTTTCGCAGTTCTGATGCTCGAAACGAATAACTACAACGGCCTAGGGGAAAAGTACGCATACCGTTGTAATCGGGCGAGTTTCTACTTTCAGATGCAACAGAAATTTTGCGGATTGGTCAATCCGTTCGCGAGATATGGCAGTTTGGAGGTAAGAAACGCTTGAGAAACTCAAAATTTTCGCAGTTCTGATGCTCGACAAGCATAACTAGAGCGGTCTAGGGGAAAAGTACGCATACCGTTGTAATCGGGCGAGTTTCTACTTTCAGATGCAACAGAAATTTTGCGGATTAGTCAATCCGTTCGCGAGATATGGCAGTTTGGAGGTAAGAAACGCTTGAGAAACTCAAAATTTTCGCAGTTCTGATGCTCGACAAGCATAACTAGAGCGGTCTAGGGGAAAAGTACGCATACCGTTGTAATCGGGCGACTTTCTACTTTCAGATGCAACAGAAATTTTGCGGATTGGTCAATCCGTTCGCGAGATATGGCAGTTTGGAGGTATGAAACGGTTGAGAAACTCAAAATTTTCACAGTTTTGATGCTCGAAACGAATAACCAGTACGGCCTAGGGGAAAAGTACGCATACCGTTGTAATCGGGCGAGTTTCTACTTTCAGATGCAACAGAAATTTTGCGGATTGGTCAATCCGTTCGCGAGATATGGCAGTTTGGAAGTATGAAACACTTGAGAAACACAAAATTTTCGCAGTTCTCATGCTCGAAACGAATAACTACAACGGCCGACGGGAAAAGTACGCATACCGTTGTAATCGGGCGAGTTTCTACTTTCAGATGCAATAGAAATTTTGCGGATTGGTCAATCCGTTCGCGAGATATGGCAGTTTGGAGGTAAGAAACGCTTGAGAAACTCAAAATTTTCGCAGTTCTGATGCTCGACAAGCATAACTAGAACGGTTTAGGTGAGAAGTACGCATACCGTTGTAATCGGGCGAATTTCTACTTTCAGATGCAACAGAAATTTTGCGGATTGGTCAATCCGTTCGCGAGATATGGCAGTTTGTAGGTAAGAAACGCTTGAGAAACTCAACATTTTCGCAGTTCTGATGCTCGAAACGAATAACCAGATCGGCCGAGGGGAAAAGTACGCATACCGTTGTAATCGGGCGAGTTTCTACTTTCAGATGCATCAGAAATTTTGCGGATTGGTCAATCCGTTCGCGAGATATGGCAGTTTGGAAGTAAGAAACGCTTGAGAAACTCAAAATTTTCGCAGTTCTGATGCTGGACAAGCATAACTAGAACGGTCTAGGGGAAAAGTACGCATACCGTTGTAATCGGGCGAGTTTCTACTTTCAGATGCAACAGAAATTTTGCGGATTGGTCAATCCGTTCGCGAGATATGGCAGTTTGGAAGTAAGAAACGCTTGAGAAACTCAAAATTTTCGCAGTTCTGATGCTCGAAACGAATAACTAGAACGGCCTAGGGGAAAAGTACGCATACCGTTGTAATCGGGCGAGTTTCTACTTTCAGATGCAACAGAAATTTTGCGGATTGGTCAATCCGTTCGCGAGATATGGCAGTTTGGAGGTAAGAAACGGTTGAGGAACTCAAAATTTTCACAGTTCTGATGCTCGAAACGAATAACCAGTACGGCCTAGGGGAAAAGTACGCATACCGTTGTAATCGGGCGAGTTTCTACTTTCAGATGCAACAGAAATTTTGCGGATTGCTCAATCCGTTCGCGAGGTATGGCAATTTGGAAGTAAGAAACGCTTGAAAAACTCAAAATTTTCGCAGTTCTGATGCTCGAAACGAATAACTAGAACGGACTAGGGGAAAAGTACGCATACCGTTGTAATCGGGCGAGTTTCTACTTTCAGATGCAACAGAAATTTTGCGGATTGGTCAATCCGTTCGCGAGATATGGCAGTTTGGAGGTAAGAAACGCTTGAGAAACTCAAAATTTTCGCAGTTCTGATGCTCGACAAGCATAACTAGAACGTTCTAGGGGAAAAGTACGCATACCGTTGTAATCGGGCGACTTTCTACTTTCAGATGCATCAGAAATTTTGCGGATTGGTCAATCCGTTCGCGAGATATGGCAGTTTGGAAGTAAGAAACGCTTGAGAAACTCAAAATTTTCGCAGTTCTGATGCTCGAAACGATTAACTAGAACGGCCTAGGGGAAAAGTACGCATACCGTTGTAATCGGGCGAGTTTCTACTTTCAGATGCAACAGAAATTTTGCGGATTGGTCAATCCGTTCGCGAGATATGGCAGTTTGGAAGTAAGAAACGCTTGAGAAACTCAAAATTTTCGCAGTTCTGATGCTCGAAACGAATAACTAGAACGGCCTAGGGGAAAAGTACGCATACCGTTGTAATCGGGCGAGTTTCTACTTTCAGATGCAACAGAAATTTTGCGGATTGGTCAATCCGTTCGCGAGATATGGCAGTTTGGATGTAAGAAACGGTTGAGGAACTCAAAATTTTCACAGTTCTGATGCTCGAAACGAATAACCAGTACGGCCTAGGGGAAAAGTACGCATACCGTTGTAATCGGGCGACTTTCTACTTTCAGATGCATCAGAAATTTTGCGGATTGGTCAATCCGTTCGCGAGATATGGCAGTTTGGAAGTAAGAAACGCTTGAGAAACTCAAAATTTTCGCAGTTCTGATGCTCGAAACGATTAACTAGAACGGCCTAGGGGAAAAGTACGCATACCGTTGTAATCGGGCGAGATTCTACTTTCAGATGCAACAGAAATTTTGCGGATTGGTCAATCCGTTCGCGAGATATGGCGGTTTGGAAGTAAGAAACGCTTTAGAAACTCAAAATTTTCGCAGTTCTGATGCTCGAAACGAATAACTAGAACGGCCTAGGGGAAAAGTACGCATACCGTTGTAATCGGGCGAGTTTCTACCTTCAGATGCAACAGAAATTTTGCGGATTGGTCAATCCGTTCACGAGATATGGCAGTTTGGAGGTAAGCAACGCTTGAGAAACCCAAAATTTTCGCAGTTCTCATGCTCGAAACGAATAACTACAACGGCCTACGGGAAAAGTACGCATACCGTTGTAATCGGGCGAGTTTCTACTTTCAGATGCAACAGAAATTTTGCGGATTGGTCAATCCGTTCGCGAGATATGGCAGTTTGGAAGTAAGAAACGCTTGAGAAACTCAAAATTTTCGCAGTTCTGAT
Source organism: Ptiloglossa arizonensis (assembly GCF_051014685.1). Classification (NCBI taxonomy): domain Eukaryota; kingdom Metazoa; phylum Arthropoda; class Insecta; order Hymenoptera; family Colletidae; genus Ptiloglossa; species Ptiloglossa arizonensis. The sequence continues at coordinate 208,942 of NW_027479117.1, forward strand.
GCTCGAAACGAATAACTAGAACGGCCTAGGGGAAAAGTACGCATACCGTTGTAATCGGGCGAGTTTCTACTTTCAGATGCAACAGAAATTTTGCGGATTGGTCAATCCGTTCGCGAGATATGGCAGTTTGGTGGTAAGAAACGGTTGAGAAACTCAAAATTTTCACAGTTCTGATGCTCGAAACGAATAACTAGAACGGACTAGGGGAAAAGTACGCATACCGTTGTAATCGGGCGAGTTTCTACTTTCAGATGCAACAGAAATTTTGCGGATTGGTCAATCCGTTCGCGAGATATGGCAGTTTGGATGTAAGAAACGCTTGAGAAACTCAAAATTTTCACAGTTCTGATGCTCGAAACGAATAACCAGAACGGCCTAGGGGAAAAGTACGCATACCGTTGTAATCGGGCGAGTTTCTACTTTCAGATGCAACAGAAATTTTGCGGATTGGTCAATCCGTTCGCGAGATATGGCAGTTTGGAAGTAAGAAACGCTTGAGAAACTCAAAATTTTCGCAGTTCTGATGCTCGAAACGATTAACTAGAACGGCCTAGGGGAAAAGTACGCATACCGTTGTAATCGGGCGAGTTTCTACTTTCAGATGCAACAGAAATTTTGCGGATTGGTCAATCCGTTCGCGAGATATGGCGGTTTGGATGTAAGAAACGCTTGAGAAACTCAAAATTTTCGCAGTTCTGATGCTCGAAACGAATAACTAGAACGGACTAGGGGAAAAGTACGCATACCGTTGTAATCGGGCGAGTTTCTACTTTCAGATGCAACAGAAATTTTGCGGATTGGTCAATCCGTTCGCGAGATATGGCAGTTTGGAGGTAAGAAACGCTTGAGAAACTCCAAATTTTCACAGTTCTGATGCTCGACAAGCATAACTAGAACGTTCTAGGGGAAAAGTACGCACACCGTTGTAATCGGGCGAATTTCTACTTTCAGGTGCAACAGAAATTTTGCGGATTGGTCAATCCGTTCGCGAGATATGGCAGTTTGGAGGTAAGAAACGCTTGAGATACTCAAAATTTTCGCAGTTCTGATGCTCGACAAGCATAACTAGACCGCTCTAGGGGAAAAGTACGCATACCGTTGTAATCGGGCTAGTTTCTACTTTCAGATGCAACAGAAATTTTGCGGATTGGTCAATCCGTTCGCGAGATATGGCAGTTTGGATGTAAGAAACGGTTGAGAAACTCAAAATTTTCACAGTTCTGATGCTCGAAACGAATAACCAGAACGGCCTAGGGGAAAAGTACGCATACCGTTGTAATCGGGCGAGTTTCTACTTTCAGATGCAACAGAAATTTTGCGGATTGGTCAATCCGTTCGCGAGATATGGCAGTTTGGAAGTAAGAAACGCTTGAGAAACTCAAAATTTTCGCAGTTCTGATGCTCGACAAGCATAACTAGACCGCTCTAGGGGAAAAGTACGCATACCGTTGTAATCGGGCGAGTTTCTACTTTCAGATGCAACAGAAATTTTGCGGATTGGTCAATCCGTTCGCGAGATATGGCAGTTTGGAAGTAAGAAACGCTTGAGAAACTCAAAATTTTCGCAGTTCTGATGCTCGAAACGATTAACTAGAACGGCCTAGGGGAAAAGTACGCATACCGTTGTAATCGGGCGAGATTCTACTTTCAGATGTAACAGAAATTTTGCGGATTGGTCAATCCGTTCGCGAGATATGGCGGTTTGGAAGTAAGAAACGCTTTAGAAACTCAAAATTTTCGCAGTTCTGATGCTCGAAACGAATAACTAGAACGGCCTAGGGGAAAAGTACGCATACCGTTGTAATCGGGCGAGTTTCTACTTTCAGATGCAACAGAAATTTTGCGGATTGGTCAATCCGTTCGCGAGATATGGCGGTTTGGAAGTAAGAAACGCTTGAGAAACTCAAAATTTTCGCAGTTCTGATGCTCGACAAGCATAACTAGACCGCTCTAGGGGAAAAGTACGCATACCGTTGTAATCGGGCGAGTTTCTACTTTCAGATGCAACAGAAATTTTGCGGATTGGTCAATCCGTTCGCGAGATATGGCGGTTTGGATGTAAGAAACGCTTGAGAAACTCAAAATTTTCGCAGTTCTGATGCTCGAAACGAATAACTAGAACGGACTAGGGGAAAAGTACGCATACCGTTGTAATCGGGCGAGTTTCTACTTTCAGATGCAACAGAAATTTTGCGGATTGGTCAATCCGTTCGCGAGATATGGCAGTTTGGAGGTAAGAAACGCTTGAGAAACTCCAAATTTTCACAGTTCTGATGCTCGACAAGCATAACTAGAACGTTCTAGGGGAAAAGTACGCAAACCGTTGTAATCGGGCGAATTTCTACTTTCAGGTGCAACAGAAATTTTGCGGATTGGTCAATCCGTTCGCGAGATATGGCAGTTTGGAGGTAAGAAACGCTTGAGAAACTCAAAATTTTCGCAGTTCTGATGCTCGACAAGCATAACTAGACCGCTCTAGGGGAAAAGTACGCATACCGTTGTAATCGGGCTAGTTTCTACTTTCAGATGCAACAGAAATTTTGCGGATTGGTCAATCCGTTCGCGAGATATGGCAGTTTGGAAGTAAGAAACGCTTGAGAAACTCAAAATTTTCGCAGTTCTGATGCTCGAAACGATTAACTAGAACGGCCTAGGGGAAAAGTACGCATACCGTTGTAATCGGGCGAGATTCTACTTTCAGATGTAACAGAAATTTTGCGGATTGGTCAATCCGTTCGCGAGATATGGCGGTTTGGAAGTAAGAAACGCTTTAGAAACTCAAAATTTTCGCAGTTCTGATGCTCGAAACGAATAACTAGAACGGCCTAGGGGAAAAGTACGCATACCGTTGTAATCGGGCGAATTTCTACTTTCAGATGCAACAGAAATTTTGCGGATTGGTCAATCCGTTCGCGAGATATGGCAGTTTGGAGGTAAGAAACGCTTGAGAAACTCAAAATTTTCGCAGTTCTGATGCTCGAAACGAATATCTAGAACGGCCTAGGGGAAAAGTACGCATACCGTTGTAATCGGGTGAGTATCTACTTTCAGATGCAACAGAAATTTTGCGGATTGGTCAATCCGTTCGCGAGATATGGCAGTTTGTAGGTAAGAAACGCTTGAGAAACTCAACATTTTCGCAGTTCTGATGCTCGAAACGAATAACCAGAACGGCCGAAGGGAAAAGTACGCATACCGTTGTAATCGGGCGAGTTTCTACTTTCAGATGCATCAGAAATTTTGCGGATTGGTCGATCCGTTCGCGAGATATGGCAGTTTGGAAGTAAGAAACGCTTGAAAAACTCAAAATTTTCGCAGTTCTGATGCTCGAAACGATTAACTAGAACGGCCTAGGGGAAAAGTACGCATACCGTTGTAATCGGGCGAGTTTCTACTTTCAGATGCAACAGAAATTTTGCGGATTGGTCAATCCGTTCGCGAGATATGGCGGTTTGGAAGTAAGAAACGCTTGAGAAACTCAAAATTTTCGCAGTTCTGATGCTCGAAACGAATAAATAGAACGGCCTAGGGGAAAAGTACGCATACCGTTGTAATCGGGCGAGTTTCTACTTTCAGATGCAACAGAAATTTTGCGGATTGGTCAATCCGTTCGCGAGATATGGCAGTTTGGAGGTAAGAAACGCTTGAGAAACTCAAAATTTTCGCAGTTCTGATGCTCGACAAGCATAACTAGAACGTTCCAGGGGAAAAGTACGCATACCGTTGTAATCGGGCGACTTTCTACTTTCAGATGCATCAGAAATTTTGCGGATTGGTCAATCCGTTCGCGAGATATGGCAGTTTGGAAGTAAGAAACGCTTGAGAATCTCAAAATTTTCGCAGTTCTGATGCTCGAAACGATTAACTAGAACGGCCTAGGGGAAAAGTACGCATACCGTTGTAATCGGGCGCGTTTCTACTTTCAGATGCAACAGAAATTTTGCGGATTGGTCAATCCGTTCGCGAGATATGGCGGTTTGGAAGTAAGAAACGCTTGAGAAACTCAAAATTTTCGCAGTTCTGATGCTCGAAACGAATAACTAGAACGGCCTAGGGGAAAAGTACGCATACCGTTGTAATCGGGCGAGTTTCTACTTTCAGATGCAACAGAAATTTTGCGGATTGGTCAATCCGTTCGCGAGATATGGCAGTTTGGAGGAAAGAAACGCTTGAGAAACTCAAAATTTTCGCAGTTCTGATGCTCGAAACGAATAACTAGAACGGACTAGGGGAAAAGTACGCATACCGTTGTAATCGGGCGAGTTTCTACTTTCAGATGCAACAGAAATTTTGCGGATTGGTCAATCCGTTCGCGTGATATGGCAGTTTGGAGGTAAGAAACGCTTGAGAAACTCAAAATTTTCGCAGTTCTGATACTCGACAAGCATAACTAGAACGGTCTAGGGGAAAAGTACGCATACCGTTGTAATCGGGCGACTTTCTACTTTCAGATGCAACAGAAATTTTGAGGATTGGTCAATCCGTTCGCGAGATATGGCAGTTTGGAAGTAAGAAACGCTTGAGAAACTCAAATTTTTCGCAGTTCTGATGCTCGAAACGAATAACTAGAACGGTCTAGGGGAAAAGTACGCATACCGTTGTAATCGGGCGAGTTTCTACTTTCAGATGCAACAGAAATTTTGCGGATTGGTCAATCCGTTCGCGAGATATGGCAGTTTGGAGGTAAGAAACGCTTGAGAAACTCAACATTTTCGCAGTTCTGATGCTCGAAACGAATAACTAGAACGGCCTAGGGGAAAAATAGGCATACCGTTGTAATCGGGCGAGTTTGTACTTTCAGATGCAACAGAAATTTTGCGGACTGGTCAATCCGTTCGCGAGATATGGCAGTTTGGAGGTAAGAAACGCTTGAGAAACTCAAAATTTTCGCAGTTCTGATGCTCGAAACGAATAACTAGAACGGACTAGGGGAAAAGTACGCATACCGTTGTAATCGGGCGAGTTTCTACTTTCAGATGCAACAGAAATTTTGCGGATTGGTCAATCCGTTCGCGAGATATGGCAGTTTGGAGGTAAGAAACGCTTGAGAAACTCAAAATTTTCGCAGTTCTGATGCTCGAAACGAATATCTAGAACGGCCTAGGGGAGAAGTACGCATACCGTTGTAATCGGGTGAGTATCTACTTTCAGATGCAACAGAAATTTTGCGGATTGGTCAATCCGTTCGCGAGATATGGCAGTTTGTAGGTAAGAAACGCTTGAGAAACTCAACATTTTCGCAGTTCTGATGCTCGAAACGAATAACCAGAACGGCCGAAGGGAAAAGTACGCATACCGTTGTAATCGGGCGAGTTTCTACTTTCAGATGCATCAGAAATTTTGCGGATTGGTCGATCCGTTCGCGAGATATGGCAGTTTGGAAGTAAGAAACGCTTGAGAAACTCAAAATTTTCGCAGTTCTGATGCTCGAAACGATTAACTAGAACGGCCTAGGGGAAAAGTACGCATACCGTTGTAATCGGGCGAGTTCCTACTTTCAGATGCAACAGAAATTTTGCGGATTGGTCAATCCGTTCGCGAGATATGGCGGTTTGGAAGTAAGAAACGCTTGAGAAACTCAAAATTTTCGCAGTTCTGATGCTCGAAACGAATAAATAGAACGGCCTAGGGGAAAAGTACGCATACCGTTGTAATCGGGCGAGTTTCTACTTTCAGATGCAACAGAAATTTTGCGGATTGGTCAATCCGTTCGCGAGATATGGCAGTTTGGAGGTAAGAAACGCTTGAGAAACTCAAAATTTTCGCAGTTCTGATGCTCGAAACGAATAACTACAACGGCCTAGGGGAAAAGTACGCATACCGTTGTAATCGGGCGAGTTTCTACTTTCAGATGCAACAGAAATTTTGCGGATTGGTCAATCCGTTCGCGAGATATGGCAGTTTGGAGGTAAGAAACGCTTGAGAAACTCAAAATTTTCGCAGTTCTGATGCTCGACAAGCATAACTAGAGCGGTCTAGGGGAAAAGTACGCATACCGTTGTAATCGGGCGAGTTTCTACTTTCAGATGCAACAGAAATTTTGCGGATTAGTCAATCCGTTCGCGAGATATGGCAGTTTGGAGGTAAGAAACGCTTGAGAAACTCAAAATTTTCGCAGTTCTGATGCTCGACAAGCATAACTAGAGCGGTCTAGGGGAAAAGTACGCATACCGTTGTAATCGGGCGACTTTCTACTTTCAGATGCAACAGAAATTTTGCGGATTGGTCAATCCGTTCGCGAGATATGGCAGTTTGGAGGTATGAAACGGTTGAGAAACTCAAAATTTTCACAGTTTTGATGCTCGAAACGAATAACCAGTACGGCCTAGGGGAAAAGTACGCATACCGTTGTAATCGGGCGAGTTTCTACTTTCAGATGCAACAGAAATTTTGCGGATTGGTCAATCCGTTCGCGAGATATGGCAGTTTGGAAGTATGAAACACTTGAGAAACACAAAATTTTCGCAGTTCTCATGCTCGAAACGAATAACTACAACGGCCGACGGGAAAAGTACGCATACCGTTGTAATCGGGCGAGTTTCTACTTTCAGATGCAATAGAAATTTTGCGGATTGGTCAATCCGTTCGCGAGATATGGCAGTTTGGAGGTAAGAAACGCTTGAGAAACTCAAAATTTTCGCAGTTCTGATGCTCGACAAGCATAACTAGAACGGTTTAGGTGAGAAGTACGCATACCGTTGTAATCGGGCGAATTTCTACTTTCAGATGCAACAGAAATTTTGCGGATTGGTCAATCCGTTCGCGAGATATGGCAGTTTGTAGGTAAGAAACGCTTGAGAAACTCAACATTTTCGCAGTTCTGATGCTCGAAACGAATAACCAGATCGGCCGAGGGGAAAAGTACGCATACCGTTGTAATCGGGCGAGTTTCTACTTTCAGATGCATCAGAAATTTTGCGGATTGGTCAATCCGTTCGCGAGATATGGCAGTTTGGAAGTAAGAAACGCTTGAGAAACTCAAAATTTTCGCAGTTCTGATGCTGGACAAGCATAACTAGAACGGTCTAGGGGAAAAGTACCCATACCGTTGTAATCGGGCGAGTTTCTACTTTCAGATGCAACAGAAATTTTGCGGATTGGTCAATCCGTTCGCGAGATATGGCAGTTTGGAAGTAAGAAACGCTTGAGAAACTCAAAATTTTCGCAGTTCTGATGCTCGAAACGAATAACTAGAACGGCCTAGGGGAAAAGTACGCATACCGTTGTAATCGGGCGAGTTTCTACTTTCAGATGCAACAGAAATTTTGCGGATTGGTCAATCCGTTCGCGAGATATGGCAGTTTGGAGGTAAGAAACGGTTGAGGAACTCAAAATTTTCACAGTTCTGATGCTCGAAACGAATAACCAGTACGGCCTAGGGGAAAAGTACGCATACCGTTGTAATCGGGCGAGTTTCTACTTTCAGATGCAACAGAAATTTTGCGGATTGCTCAATCCGTTCGCGAGGTATGGCAATTTGGAAGTAAGAAACGCTTGAAAAACTCAAAATTTTCGCAGTTCTGATGCTCGAAACGAATAACTAGAACGGACTAGGGGAAAAGTACGCATACCGTTGTAATCGGGCGAGTTTCTACTTTCAGATGCAACAGAAATTTTGCGGATTGGTCAATCCGTTCGCGAGATATGGCAGTTTGGAGGTAAGAAACGCTTGAGAAACTCAAAATTTTCGCAGTTCTGATGCTCGACAAGCATAACTAGAACGTTCTAGGGGAAAAGTACGCATACCGTTGTAATCGGGCGACTTTCTACTTTCAGATGCATCAGAAATTTTGCGGATTGGTCAATCCGTTCGCGAGATATGGCAGTTTGGAAGTAAGAAACGCTTGAGAAACTCAAAATTTTCGCAGTTCTGATGCTCGAAACGATTAACTAGAACGGCCTAGGGGAAAAGTACGCATACCGTTGTAATCGGGCGAGTTTCTACTTTCAGATGCAACAGAAATTTTGCGGATTGGTCAATCCGTTCGCGAGATATGGCAGTTTGGAAGTAAGAAACGCTTGAGAAACTCAAAATTTTCGCAGTTCTGATGCTCGAAACGAATAACTAGAACGGCCTAGGGGAAAAGTACGCATACCGTTGTAATCGGGCGAGTTTCTACTTTCAGATGCAACAGAAATTTTGCGGATTGGTCAATCCGTTCGCGAGATATGGCAGTTTGGATGTAAGAAACGGTTGAGGAACTCAAAATTTTCACAGTTCTGATGCTCGAAACGAATAACCAGTACGGCCTAGGGGAAAAGTACGCATACCGTTGTAATCGGGCGACTTTCTACTTTCAGATGCATCAGAAATTTTGCGGATTGGTCAATCCGTTCGCGAGATATGGCAGTTTGGAAGTAAGAAACGCTTGAGAAACTCAAAATTTTCGCAGTTCTGATGCTCGAAACGATTAACTAGAACGGCCTAGGGGAAAAGTACGCATACCGTTGTAATCGGGCGAGATTCTACTTTCAGATGCAACAGAAATTTTGCGGATTGGTCAATCCGTTCGCGAGATATGGCGGTTTGGAAGTAAGAAACGCTTTAGAAACTCAAAATTTTCGCAGTTCTGATGCTCGAAACGAATAACTAGAACGGCCTAGGGGAAAAGTACGCATACCGTTGTAATCGGGCGAGTTTCTACCTTCAGATGCAACAGAAATTTTGCGGATTGGTCAATCCGTTCACGAGATATGGCAGTTTGGAGGTAAGCAACGCTTGAGAAACCCAAAATTTTCGCAGTTCTCATGCTCGAAACGAATAACTACAACGGCCTACGGGAAAAGTACGCATACCGTTGTAATCGGGCGAGTTTCTACTTTCAGATGCAACAGAAATTTTGCGGATTGGTCAATCCGTTCGCGAGATATGGCAGTTTGGAAGTAAGAAACGCTTGAGAAACTCAAAATTTTCGCAGTTCTGATGCTCGAAACGAATAACTAGAACGGCCTAGGGGAAAAGTACGCATACCGTTGTAATCGGGCGAGTTTCTACTTTCAGATGCAACAGAAATTTTGCGGATTGGTCAATCCGTTCGCGAGATATGGCAGTTTGGTGGTAAGAAACGGTTGAGAAACTCAAAATTTTCACAGTTCTGATGCTCGAAACGAATAACTAGAACGGACTAGGGGAAAAGTACGCATACCGTTGTAATCGGGCGAGTTTCTACTTTCAGATGCAACAGAAATTTTGCGGATTGGTCAATCCGTTCGCGAGATATGGCAGTTTGGATGTAAGAAACGCTTGAGAAACTCAAAATTTTCACAGTTCTGATGCTCGAAACGAATAACCAGAACGGCCTAGGGGAAAAGTACGCATACCGTTGTAATCGGGCGAGTTTCTACTTTCAGATGCAACAGAAATTTTGCGGATTGGTCAATCCGTTCGCGAGATATGGCAGTTTGGAAGTAAGAAACGCTTGAGAAACTCAAAATTTTCGCAGTTCTGATGCTCGAAACGATTAACTAGAACGGCCTAGGGGAAAAGTACGCATACCGTTGTAATCGGGCGAGTTTCTACTTTCAGATGCAACAGAAATTTTGCGGATTGGTCAATCCGTTCGCGAGATATGGCGGTTTGGATGTAAGAAACGCTTGAGAAACTCAAAATTTTCGCAGTTCTGATGCTCGAAACGAATAACTAGAACGGACTAGGGGAAAAGTACGCATACCGTTGTAATCGGGCGAGTTTCTACTTTCAGATGCAACAGAAATTTTGCGGATTGGTCAATCCGTTCGCGAGATATGGCAGTTTGGAGGTAAGAAACGCTTGAGAAACTCCAAATTTTCACAGTTCTGATGCTCGACAAGCATAACTAGAACGTTCTAGGGGAAAAGTACGCACACCGTTGTAATCGGGCGAATTTCTACTTTCAGGTGCAACAGAAATTTTGCGGATTGGTCAATCCGTTCGCGAGATATGGCAGTTTGGAGGTAAGAAACGCTTGAGATACTCAAAATTTTCGCAGTTCTGATGCTCGACAAGCATAACTAGACCGCTCTAGGGGAAAAGTACGCATACCGTTGTAATCGGGCTAGTTTCTACTTTCAGATGCAACAGAAATTTTGCGGATTGGTCAATCCGTTCGCGAGATATGGCAGTTTGGATGTAAGAAACGGTTGAGAAACTCAAAATTTTCACAGTTCTGATGCTCGAAACGAATAACCAGAACGGCCTAGGGGAAAAGTACGCATACCGTTGTAATCGGGCGAGTTTCTACTTTCAGATGCAACAGAAATTTGCGGATTGGTCAATCCGTTCGCGAGATATGGCAGTTTGGAAGTAAGAAACGCTTGAGAAACTCAAAATTTTCGCAGTTCTGATGCTCGACAAGCATAACTAGACCGCTCTAGGGAAAAGTACGCATACCGTTGTAATCGGGCGAGTTTCTACTTTCAGATGCAACAGAAATTTTGCGGATTGGTCAATCCGTTCGCGAGATATGGCAGTTTGGAAGTAAGAAACGCTTGAGAAACTCAAAATTTTCGCAGTTCTGATGCTCGAAACGATTAACTAGAACGGCCTAGGGGAAAAGTACGCATACCGTTGTAATCGGGCGAGATTCTACTTTCAGATGTAACAGAAATTTTGCGGATTGGTCAATCCGTTCGCGAGATATGGCGGTTTGGAAGTAAGAAACGCTTTAGAAACTCAAAATTTTCGCAGTTCTGATGCTCGAAACGAATAACTAGAACGGCCTAGGGGAAAAGTACGCATACCGTTGTAATCGGGCGAGTTTCTACTTTCAGATGCAACAGAAATTTTGCGGATTGGTCAATCCGTTCGCGAGATATGGCGGTTTGGAAGTAAGAAACGCTTGAGAAACTCAAAATTTTCGCAGTTCTGATGCTCGACAAGCATAACTAGACCGCTCTAGGGGAAAAGTACGCATACCGTTGTAATCGGGCGAGTTTCTACTTTCAGATGCAACAGAAATTTTGCGGATTGGTCAATCCGTTCGCGAGATATGGCGGTTTGGATGTAAGAAACGCTTGAGAAACTCAAAATTTTCGCAGTTCTGATGCTCGAAACGAATAACTAGAACGGACTAGGGGAAAAGTACGCATACCGTTGTAATCGGGCGAGTTTCTACTTTCAGATGCAACAGAAATTTTGCGGATTGGTCAATCCGTTCGCGAGATATGGCAGTTTGGAGGTAAGAAACGCTTGAGAAACTCCAAATTTTCACAGTTCTGATGCTCGACAAGCATAACTAGAACGTTCTAGGGGAAAAGTACGCACACCGTTGTAATCGGGCGAATTTCTACTTTCAGGTGCAACAGAAATTTTGCGGATTGGTCAATCCGTTCGCGAGATATGGCAGTTTGGAGGTAAGAAACGCTTGAGAAACTCAAAATTTTCGCAGTTCTGATGCTCGACAAGCATAACTAGACCGCTCTAGGGGAAAAGTACGCATACCGTTGTAATCGGGCTAGTTT